>NC_080439.1:20768559-20786058 GCF_028018845.1 Melospiza georgiana | reverse complement strand
GGGGGAACATGAGGATGCTGCTGGCTGAGGAGTTGGGTTCAAGGCAGCAGGCAGCTCTAGCTTTGGAGATTCCAAACCCATCCTCAGTGAGCTGCTGGCAGTGACCAGCACTTGGGGACCAGCACCCCATTTGATGGGTGTTACTTAAAGACCTGGACAAAGCAGTGCAGGCTGAATGTATTAAGCAAAGCCAATTTGTTTTAGCGTCTGTAACGTGGCAGGAACCAGAAGTGAGTGTGAATTCAAGCCCCAGGCCCATAGCTGGCTTTCAGCTCATCTTTCCAAGGCTGCTGTAATTCCCCCTGCCCCTCCGACACACCCGGCTGGGGCTATTTATACCCTTTACAATGTTACACACTGCTTGGATTACTGCATGGCATCCAGGCTGCTTGGAGCAGGGTCCCACCAACCAGAATAGTTTAGCACGAATTCAGTTCCTACCAGCTCCCAGGTTTGTCACTGGGTGCAGCAGGGTTACTCACCATTTACTCCGGCTGGATTGTGTGGGGCTTTGTGGATTAAAATAGCAAAACTTCAGCACTAACAGCCATACAACATGGTTCAGGCTGAAAGATCCCCACTGATTCACCACCCTCTTGCATCAGCATTTCAACACCAGGAAATGCTGCTCATTCCACAGGTTTTGGAGGACTGCGAAGCCCCGAGATTGCAGCGAGGCTGAGAAAGTTGGGGAGTTTTGAAAGAATTTGTGGAATTTCTGCACAGAACCTGAATACAAGAGGAGCGTTTCCCCCAGCCCATGGGTAACTGTTTGAGAACAGGACAAAGCAAAAGAAAGTATCACAAAATCTGCCTTGGTTCTGCTCCTGGGGAGGGGGTGAGTGCAGCAGCATTGCCAGCCCGCTGTGCCAGGATCCTTGTGGTGTGGGACCACAGGCTGACCCAGCAGCATTCCCAGCTCAGGCTCCCATCCCTCCCTACCTGCCAGCCTCTGGAAAGGCTCCAGGTGTTGCACAAGAGCCCAGCAGCAGCAGCAGCAGCAGCAGTTTGTTGCAGAGCCTGCAGGAAGAGGCAGCGCTTGCCTGGGCACGTTGGAGCCAGCAGCACTTTCTAGTCATGCTCTGAAAGTCAGGCCTGGGGAGCACACGGGGTTACCTGGCAAACTCAGTCTCCAGGAGGGAATCATTGAATCCCAGAGGGTTTGGGTTGGAAGGGATCTTAAAGCACATCTCATTCCAGCCCCCTGCCATGGGTAAGGACACCTTCCACCATCCCAGGGTGCTCCAAGCCTCATCCAGCCTGGTCTGGAACACTTCCAGGGATGGAGCAGCCACAACTTCTCAGGGCACCGTGTGCCAGGGCCTCACCACCCTCACAGGGAAGAATTTTTTCCAATATCCCGCCTAACATGCCCTCTGTCAGCAGGAAACCATTCCTCCTTGTCCTGTCCCTCCATGCCTTTGTTCAAAGTCCCTTTTCAGCTCTCTCAGAGCCCCTTTAGCCACGGGAAGGCTGCAGAATTTGGGTAACCCCAAACCTCTCTCTCCTCCAGACTGTGTTATGGTGGTAGAGCTCACCCTGGAATTCTCCTGCTTTGTCATCCCAGGGTTTTGTTCCCTGGCCTGTGAGTGAGATGTGGCAGTCTGGGGCATGCAGAGCCGTGCCTTGGTTGTGCAGCACGTGACTGTGTCTGTGTGTCTGTGTGTCTGTGTGTCTGTGTGTCTGTGTGTCTGTGTGTCTGTGTGTCTGTGTGTCTGTGTGTCTGTGTGGGCAGCCAGAAGGATCCACAGCACAACAGGAGCCTGGATGCTCAGAATTCCATCCCTAAGTGTCTGTGCCATGCTCACCCCAAGGATCCCTAGTTCTACCCCGAGTGCTGAAGCCAGGAGAGGTTGTGGAGCTGGAAATGCTCCAGCCCTGGGGTTGTTTTCAGTGTTCTCCCACTTGGCAGGGCTCCAGCCTTCAGGGAGCACTGGCAGTGGAGATGGACCATGGACTGGAGATGGTCTTTGGACCACGGGAGTGGGGATGGTGTTTGGTGGAGCATGAAGAGCCTGTGGTTTGGAAGGGCTGGGACTGCTTCTCCTGCCTGGACGCAGCAGAGGCTGAGGGGGTGGTGTGATGGGATGGGATGTGATGGGATGACTGTCCTGCCTCACCACAGAATGACACTTTCTCCAGGCTCTCTCCAAGCCTCCCAGGCCAGCCCATGGTGCAGCAGCCTCCAGGGAAATGTCCATTCCCATTCACTCCTGTCCTCCTGACCACAAAGCCATGAGCTGCTCCCTGAGCTCTGCTGCAGCCGTGGCACACATCCCTCTTTTCCATGGGTTTTCTCCTCCCTTCCAGCTGTTCTGCACCTTGCAAAGCCAGAGTGGATTTTCCTGCACTGCCTGCCCAGCTTCCCTCACACTCTCCTGGATGCAGCAGCTCTGTGGCAGGGCAGGGAATCACTGCCAGCAAATGCCTGGCATAGAAGAGGAGGACAGCAGGGATTACACCCTGCAAGCAGCCGTAAACAAGGGAGCAGAGTGCAAAAAAAAACTCCTGGAATTTGCAATCCAGTCTTCCTGATTGCCCTGTGCTGGGTGCTGGGCATTCCTCCCCACTGATCCATGGGCATTCCCAAACCATGATGGCTCCAGGCACTGCTCAGCCTTGGAGGCAGCTGAGCGTGGGGAAGGAAAGCAAGGCTGCTGATTAAACAGACACAGGGAGATGGGGAGAAAAAAGGATGGAAGAGGAAGGAGCAAGGACCAAAATATTGGGGCTTTGGGGCAGGATGAGCTGTTTGGGTCATAGGGATGGAGCCAGGCGGGTGCTGGTGACACATTTAACTCTGCAGGGACACAACCCAAAATAGCTGCCACGGGTAATGTCTCCTCCATGGGGGCTCTATTCCGGGATGGAGCCGTCCTGGTCTGGGCATGGGGCAGCAGCAGCAGCTCAGGAATAGCCTTGGCTGGTGAGGGCAGCCCCACGAGCATCTTCCTTGCTTGTATGCATCCAGCATTCCTCAGGGAGGGCCCGGGAGAGGCACCAGCCAGCCAATTTTCCATCTGATTTCATTTTCTTAGAATTTCCTCTGATGGTTCCATTTTTTTTTTTCCTCTCTCTAATTCCACCTTTTTTTTTTTCTTTTTTTTTTTTTTTTTTTTTTCTTGAGGCAGCTGGAAAAAATAATGTTTTGGTTGCCTTGGGAACACGCTCCTAAACTTTTGGTGGATCCAAGACATGCCTGGAGTTCCAGGATGGCCAGTCAGGGTGGTGGGGGCTTGCCCTCCCTGCCCAAAAGTGGCAGGAGCTGCTCTCCAGAGGCTCTGCACACACGTGGCCCTGACCTACCCTCTGTCCCGACCCCTGTTTACTCTGCAAATACAACATTGCTTACAAATTCCTGGGACATGCCATGGGAGCTCTAGGCTGGGTAGTGTTACTTCATGCTGGACCCTATGCAAGAAAAAAAAAAAAAAAATAAAAAAACCAGGATCACACTTTAAGGCTGTAAAAATGCGGGTGGGAATATTTTCCAGGCTGTGTCATTTTCCATCAAGGCCAAAATTCACATTCTGCCTTTCTGTGTTTGTGTTTTTCTCCCTGAAACTTGGATATTATTTTTTTTTATTATTCTCCAGCTTTCTCGAGTGAAAAATTAGGAAATTCAAGGAAAGTGATTCTCCCCCTCACCATGTTTCAAGGAAAATTTGTACATATACAGTTTCAAGTGTCAGGAGTTAAAATCTTTCCTTTGGCCTGAAGCCAAATGTTTTCCCGAAAATTCAATGTTTCTGTGATTTTCTGGGAAAGTGGGATATGGGCCCCTTCTCTTTCTTTAACCAACACACATTCTTAAACGCTTGTTTATTCAGAAGAGTTTCAGCTCCAAAGCAGGGAGGAGAGGAAAGGAAAATCACAATGAAATGTTTCCCCTGCAGCGGGCAGAGAAACCAAACATCCAATTTTTTCCTGGAAGGAAGAAGACAAGTTTTTTTAATTAAAAAAAAAAAAAAAAAAAAAAAAAAAAGAAAAGAAAAGGAAAAAAAAAAACCAAAACACCCCAAGGCACTTCTGTATGAGAAAACACTTGAAACTGAAGCTTCACTCGAAATGGCCTGGGCAGCAATGACTCTGTACTGGGAGAGAGAGACCTGGGGAATGAAGCTGGGTGGGTTTTAAAGGCTTTCCCTGCCTGGGGTGATGGCTGCAGCCATCTCCATCTCCTGCAGCTGCATGTCGTTTCCCCTCCAGCAGAGGAAGTGCCCTTTCCAAGCCCCTTTGCTTCCAAATGAGCTTCTAATGACCACAGTTTTGCTCCATCCAGTTAATTAATCCCTGGTTCCCTCCAGATATTATTCCAGAGCATGCTGCAGCACCCTGTGGTGGGACATGGCCCATCATCCCAGGGGCCTGCCCTTCACTCCATGCTGCATCCAGCCCTGTGTGCCAGGACCTGCCACAAACCTCTCAGATTTTCCTGCTGCTGCCAAACTCAGCCAAGCAACCAAAAAAAATAACAAAACATTAGATCTAACAAGATTTTCCTTTCCTTTCCTTTCCTTTCCTTTCCTTTCCTTTCCTTTCCTTTCCTTTCCTTTCCTTTCCTTTCCTTTCCTTTCCTTTCCTTTCCTTTCCTTTCCTTTCCTTTCCTTTCCTTTCCTTTCCTTTCCTTTCCTTTCCTTTCCTTTCCTTTCCTTTCCTTTCCTTTCCTTTCCTTTCCTTTCCTTCCCTTCCCTTCCCTTCCCTTCCCTTCCCTTCCCTTCCCTTCCCTTCCCTTCCCTTCCCTTCCCTTCCCTTCCCTTCCCTTCCCTTCCTTCCCTTCCCTTCCCTTCCCTAGCACCTCCAGAATCCTCAGTGCCTTCACCATCCTCATCCTCCAGCATCCCCAGCACCTCCAGCATCCATAGCATCTCCAGCATCTGCAGCACCTTCAGCATCCCCAGCACTTCCAGCATCCCCAGCCTCCTTGGACGTCCCCAGCTCCTCCAGCATCCCAGGACCCTCCAACATCCTGAGCATCTCCAACATCCCCAGCACCTCCAGCATCCCCAGCACCTCCAGAATCCTCAGTGCCTTCATCATTCCCATCCTCCTGTGGCATCCCCAGTGCCTCCAGCATTCCCAGCTCCTCCAGCATCCCCAGAACCTCCAGCATTCCCAGCACCTCCAGCATCCCCAGCGCCTCCAGAACCCCCAGTGCCTTCACCATCCTCATCCTCCTCTGGCATCCCCAGCACCTCCAGCATCCCAGGAGCCTCCAACATCCTGAGCATCTCCAACATCCCCAGTATCTCCAGCATCCCCCTTCTCAAGCATCCCCAGCACCTCCAGAATCCTCAGTGCCTTCAGCATCCCCAGCTCCTCTAGCATTCCCAACACTTCCAGCATCCCCAGCACCTCAAGCATTCCCAACATCTCCAGCATCCCCAGCTCCTCAAGCATTCCCAACATCTCCAGCATCCCTAGCACCTCTAGCATTCCCTGCTCCTCCAGCATCCCCAACACCTCCAGAATCCTCAGTGCCTTCATCATTCCCATCCTCCTGTGGCATCCCCAGTGCCTCCAGCATTCCCAGCTCCTCAAGCATCCCCAGCACCTCCAGCATCCCCAGCACCTCCAGCATCCCCAGTGCCTTCAGCATCCCCAGCATCCTTGGGCACCCCCAGCACCTCCAGCATCCCAGGAGCCTCCAACATCCTGAGCACCTCCAGCATCCTCATCCTCCTCAGGCATCCCCAGCACCTCCAGCATCCCCAAGCTCCTCAAGCACCCCCAAGCTCCTCTGGCATCCCCAACGCCTCCCTGAGCATCCCTAGCTCCTCCTGCAGGGGAGGAGATGAGCAGGATGCCCCAGCAGGCCGGATCCTGCCCAGCGCTGCGCCACCTCCAGGCTCATCTCCGAATCCCGTGGTTGCCGGCCCCGGGGAGCAGCGGGAGCGGCTCGGGGAGCGGGTGCGAGCAGAGACAGCCGGGGAGCTCATCCGCCTGGTTTTTCAAGGTCACAGAGGTGGTGGGAAGGAAAGAAAAGAGAGCGAGAGAAGAAAAAAAAAAAAAAAAAAAAGTTGACTCAGAAACCGCAGGGAATTTTTTGCCTTTTTAGAATACTGGGAAGAGAAAAAATAGCCGCAGTTATTCAAAGCATCCAGGATAATAACAGCCTGTTTACTGTTTGCATGCAAAGATGGCAGGCAGGCAGCACAGCGCAGGGAACAGGAATGAGGAATTCACCGCGGCTCCGACCGCTGCTGCTGAGCCCAGCAAAGCAAACCCTGCTTCCGTGAGAGCAGGAGCTGGGCAGCCCCACCGTGACACCTGGACAGTCCCAAGGGTCCTGGAGGAAGGGATTCAGGTGGCCCTGGGGCTGGGGACAATGGGGAGGCAGCTCCCAAGCTGGAACATGCTCCAAGGCTGAGTGAATGGAGTGTCCCAGAGGGTGTCATGGCCAACCCCTAAATAACACCCCCCATCCTGCCACCCCATCCCATCCCATCCCATTCCATCCCATCCCATCCCATCCCATCCCATCCCATCCCTGCCACAGGAGCACCTCCAATGCTCAGCAGGCATCTCCAGCCATGCCCTGGCAGGGTCATGGGAAGCACAGGGGTGCCAGGACTGAGGGCACACGGATACAGAGATCGAATAGAGAGGGGTGCAGGGCCAGGGGAATGCAGAAATCAAGACATGCTGGCGCTCTGAAGGGAGGTGACTCCTCGGGGTGGCTCACTCTGCGATGGAATGCAAATCCCGATGAAAGGAATTCGGGAAGGGAGCGTTGACCCCCTGGCAGAAGAAAGCCCGGGGGGCACCCCCCAACAAGCTCTGGACACAGAGAGGAGCCTGGAAGCCTGGGGGACCTCGGGGAAAGGGGTGGGATGAGAGAGGGAGGGAGGGGGAAGGGAAGGGTTCAGCAGGACCAGCGGGGAGAGCTTCATTCCTGCCGGTCCGACGAGCAAGCCGGGACTTGAGGCGAGAGAAAGCGCCCGGTTTGCCTGACTGGTTTGCTGGGAAGAGGCTGCAGGGCTGGCCCACAGCCTTGGCAGACTTCCCCCACCAGGATCAGGGTTATTTGGAAGGGGGGGTTGGTGAAATTCCCTTTCTCCCAAATTTTTTTTTGTTTTTTAAAGTTTTCCATAAGGAAAGTGTGATGAGCTTGTCTTTCCCCATTCAGCTGTAGCATTCAGCACATGGGAAAGGAGTGGGGATGCATGAGGAGATGAGGAGGAGGAACCAGGGCCCACAAAGGACATGCCAAAATTCAAGGATGCTCCAAGGACCAAGTTCCAATGTTCTCCAAAGAGAAATGAGGAAAAGCAGGAACCACAGCTGCAGAGAGGCTGCAGTGGTGTGGCACCGAGGCAATGAGGTGTTCCTGCCCGGGAACGGGGCTGGGTGGACAGCCAGGGAGCCCCAAGGAAATCCTTGGCTTTGTCCCAGCCCACTGTGACCACAGAGGGACCAGAACTCCCCAGACAGCCCTGGGGCAGCAGAACCATCTCCCTGTCACCCACAAGAGCTGCTGCCTCGGGATGGGGCATTCCACCCAAAGCCACCAAAGTGACACTTGGAGCAGAGCCTGCTGGCCCTTCCCCGTCTCTCCAGGGATGTGGATGACAGGAGGAGTCATCTCATGCAGGTGCCAGCCCAGCCAGCAGCTCTGCAGGCACCTCCAGCATGGCATGGGATCTCTGTGTCCTAGACAGGATGCAGGGATACAGGGATGGAGAATGAAGGACACAGAAACAGAAGGACACGGGGCTGCAGGGACACAAGGATCAAGGACACAGACATCACAGGGATGGCAGCAGGAGGTTTGCTGGTGTTTCAGCTGTGCCATGGTGACAGGGACATGGGATAAAGGACAGACATGGGACAAAGGACAGACAGACGTGGGATAAAGGACAGTGGGCCCAGGCAATGCTGATGGTGAAATCCAGGGAGACAGAGTGGGAAGGACAGACGGAAATGCCTGTGGGGACAGAGCAGGTGATAACCCACCCCCACAGCAGCTTCCATGGCCAAGGTGTGCAGCTCCTTTGGGATGTTGCTCTGGCTGAACAGCATCCTAACAAAGCACACAGCTCCTCGAAAAGTGTGGCTGGAGGAGCTGGGATCTCTGTCTACCTTCTGGATTTAGGAATTCTCTCCCTACAACCCAATTCCTGTACCCACAGGTGGGCTTTGTGCTTTTTTCTGACTGCCAGAGGCTGAGAGCCCTGGGGGTGAGGATCAACAGGCAAAGCTCTCAACAGGAGCCCATTCCCTGAGTCCCTGGTCTCAGAAAGCTCCCTCCAAACAGCCAGACCTGCAGCCAGGCCACTCTGCATCCGGATTTGGGTAAATAAAGCACGGGGTGTGAGAGCTGTGGTATGCCAGGAATGCTGCTGGCCTTCCCGGGCTCTGGAGCGGCGGGAGCTGGGGGAGGCAGGGCAGGTACAGCCCTGGCTGGAGGCCACCAGGATCCCCCAGACATATTCCCGACCTCAGCAGTTCCCTGTGAGCTTCCCACCCTGTTCTTCCCATCACTGGCCCCGTTTCAGGGTCCTTTTCAGCCTTCTGCATAGGCAGAGCTGATTTCCCTGCTCACAACACCCAGGAGAAGCCATTGGTGCATAGGAGGATCCCAGCTCCAAGCTTCACATTGCTCCAAGCCTCCCTAACCTGCTCCTCGGGGATAGAGACCAGTCCCACAGCCACAGAAAGACCCAAATTTTCTTTTTTTTAGCCATACTTCTTCCAGATTCCTGAATGGGAAGGTTGGGGCTCAGCTGGGATTCAGCATCACTGTCCCACCAAGACCAGTGATCAACTCAATGGAGTCCTAAGGCATCCTGCCCAGGGAAGGGGATGGAATCACCGTCCTTGGAAGTGTTGAAAAACATGTGGATGTGGTACTTGGGGACATGGTTTAGTGGTGGCTTTGGCAGGGCTGGGTTAACAGTTGGGCTTGATGATCTTGAAGGGCTTTTCCAACCTGAATGATTCCGTGGTTCCATGGAAGAGCTGGCAGCCAAACTGATTTCTGATGCTGTTGTTCCACATAATCCAAGCCAAACATTGCAGAGCAGAAGAGCTCCTGGTCCCCAGGGACAGCAGGATAACAAAGATGAGCTCCCAGTTAATGCCAAGGGGTGGCACAAAGGGAAAGCCTTGGCCTGGCTGGAGATGGCAGAGTCCCCAGGGATGTTCCCTGGGAAGCATTAACACCACAGTTATCAGAAAATAAAAGTCCAAGTCATGGAAAACTTCTGGTCTTCCAGAAGACCAAGAAGCCAGGCAGAGTGGGAAGGGCTTGGAAATTGCTGACAAAGCCAAGGAGAGCTTGGAGATCAGATCCATCCGTGCTGGAAGAGATGAGGGAGTCTTTTAAAGTTTTCCATGTGGCAAGGGCTGAGGAGGGCAGGAAGGGGTTTTGTGAGGAAGATCCCATCAGGATGTGGTTATGGGATGCAGAGATCAAGGACAGCAGGGTACAAGGATGGAGGACACGGGGATGCATGGTCATGAGGATGCAGAAACCAAGGATACAGGGATGCAGGGATGCCAGAGCAGGAAGGAAACCACATCAACACTTTTAGGCAACTCCACCCTTTTCCCCCGATGAAGATGAGGGGGATGGGTTCCTAATGGGATTTTGGGGAATGCAGAAATCCTCCTGAGCATTTTTCCCCTCTTCCATGCAGCTGCACCCCAAATCTCTGCCCTGGGGAGCTGGGAAGGACATGTGAACCAAGGGGTCAGCACTCCCAGACCCTCTTCCCCTGGTGGCACCTCCATCTCTCTGCATTGCATGGGAAAAAAAGAGAATCCAAGGATCAATATTTGGGTTTTTTTATTAAAATATTGTTATACCAAGTGGAATGCTACAGCAATCTCGGTATAGGGTGGCATAACGAAACAGCCAGGTTTATGTTTAAATACTTAAAGATAACTTAAAACGCACAAACGAGAACTTGTCGTCTTTGGCAGGAAAAAAAGTTCACAGCACGAAAAAAAATACTTAAAAAGAAATACCAATATTAATATAAAATATATTAAGTCATGGGGTTTGGGGTTTTTTTTCCTCTTTCATAATTTTTTGTTTCTTTTCCATTTTGTAAACAATGCACGAGAACCGAACGCATTTTTTACGTGTCTGGGGAGAGAAAAATAAAAAATGCAGTTGGCCAGCAAATGCACATGTTGAAAGGGGAAAGAAATAAAGAAAAATATATATATTTACATGAAGGGCAAGGATGGGAAGCTCCAAGGAGCGGGATGTTGGCACTGGCTACAAGCAGAAGCCAGCTGCCAGTAGCCAGGGGACAGAGCCAGGAGAAGAGTGGCACATCCCACTGCCTCCATCCTCAGAGCCTTTCACCTCCACTTTTCCTCCACCCTTCATCCCCTCCATTGTCATTTTTGTTTCACTGTCACCCCATCACAAAGCCTGTGACAGGCAGGAGGCAGGTGATGGGGGTTTGGTGCTCCCAGTGCTTGGCTTGGCCACGTGGATCCGGGTGGTCGATGGGACGCGCAGAGGATCCCTCCCAGCGCTGCCCCTGTGCAGAGAGTTCAGCTTGTGGGTACAGTTCGGGCCATCAGAGAGGGATTCTGCAGCTGGAAGCCAAGCACCTGGCTGGGTGCAGATGGCCAAGACCCAGAAGTGGGAGCTGGGATGGGGATGAAGTTGGGATGGAGCCAGGATGGGGATGGAGGCACCGCGGGGTCCCCGGGCTCCAGCACGCCCTGCGCAGCCAGGGACCCGTGTGGGCACTGAGGGGACAGAGACCCTGCCACATCCTGGAGTCACTGCCGAGACCGAGGGGACACCGCTGAGCTCGCAGCTTGGCCTCTCCTTCCCAGATGCTCCTCCATCCCAGCATGCTGGCAGGAGGGCTGGAGAGGCCGCCGTGCAGCCCTGGGTGGCCTTAAATCAGGATCTCCACCATGTCAGACAGGTCCAGGGCCCTGGCAGCGGCCGAGCTCTCTGCAGAGAAAGAAAGGATTTACAGGGATTCGCAGGGATTCGAACACACCCAACTCAACTGGGGCCTCAAAAATGCCTTAAAAAATTGATGATCTTGTGCAAATCCCATCCCAGGGATGCTAACCCTACATGCTGGGCCATCCCAGCTCCCTGCCCTGTGCCATCTGGGGGGACTCACCCAGCACTGCGGTGCCCTCGCCCTGCTCGCTGCTCCCGGCCGCTCCGTCTGTCTGCGTGCTGCCGTCCTTGCTGCCGTGCTTGGAGTGCGATGGCAAGGGAAGGGCAGTGGACACTGCTGTCCCTTCAGCGGTGGCTTTGCCTGCTGGAGGAGACTCTGTTAGGGATTCAAGGCAAGGGATTCAAGTTTTTAAGGCCAGATTAGACAGTGGAAGGTGTCCCTGCCCATAGAAGAGGGTAGAACAAGATGAGCTTAAAGGTCCCTTCCAGCCCAAACCATTCTGAGATTCTGTGATTGCTGGCTGATCCTGGAGGAATCACCCCTCCCCAAGCTCTCCAACTCCAAAACCACAGGAGAAAATTGCAAGCAGGTCCCCAGTGCCAAATGAAGGCAGGGAGCAGGCAGGTGTCCCTATTTACCTGTGCTGCCACGGGAGCTGCCCTCGGATGACCGGTCACTCTGGCCAGCCCCTGGCCAGCTCGGGGCGGCGGAGGCAGCGAAGATGGAGGGCACAGATTTGGCCGGCCGCAGGGAGCCCTGAAGGGCTTTGCTGGGGTCCCTCCGCGAGCGCTGCTGCAGGACCTTGATGACAGCATCCTTCTCCAGGATCTGGGCATGAAGGGCTTTCAACCTGGAGAGCAGGAAAGGCAGAAGCTGGAAGAGGAGCTGGATGGCGAGAGGAGGATCCAGGCATTGCCCAGCCAAAAAGTTTGATGGGGTCCAAACGCCTCTGGTGAGGTGGGACTAACCTGTTCTCCATCTCCTGGTGCTTGTGGCTGGCCAGGAGCAGGTCCTCATTGAAGCTGCTGTTGGGGGAGTGCCGTGGCGAGTGGCTGATGAGGGTGGTGTCACGCTGGGCGGCCGCCGTGGCCGCGGCGTCCATGGCGAACTGGCGCATGGTGCACTCCTCCAGGTACTTCTGCTCCCACTTGGTCATGTCGGCCTCCAGCGCCAGGATCTTCTCCTCCCTCTCCCTCAGCTGCTCCGACAGCGTGTGGGCGCTCAGCTCCGGCGTCCCCCCGCTGGCCGTGCCCGCCTGCCTCTGCAGCAGCCAAAACAGAGCCCCAGTGAGGATGAGGAGGTGCTGGGAGCACGCAGCACCCGCCGTGCCTGGCTGGAGCCGCCGCGTGTCACAGACGTCTTTTATGAAAAATCTTTTTTTAAAGCTTTTTCCTCTTGAGAACAAAATGTAAACAATGGTTATCTGCTGCTGTGGAATGCAACAGGTGGATCTGTGATTGGCCCATGTTGGTTGTTTCTAATTAATGGCCAATCACAGTGAGCTGTCTCGGACAGAGAGTCCGAGCCACAAATTTTGTTATCGTTCTTTCTATTGCTATTCTTAGCAATATTCTTATTCTTATTCTTCTGATATTCTTATTCTTATTCTTATTCTTCTGATAAAATCCTTTCTTCTATTCTTTTAATATAGTTTTAATATAATATATATCATAAAATAACAAATCAAGCCTTCTGAAACACAGTCAGATCCTCATCTCTTCCCTCATCCTAACACCGACACAGCCGTGCCTCGCCAGCACCCACCTGCTGAGCCCGCAGCATCTTCAGCTCCTGCTCCAGGCGGGTGCGGAGCCGCAGCTCCAGCTGCTCCCGCTTCTCGCAGGCGGCCTGGAGCTGCCCCAGGGCTGCCTGCAGCCGCTCCACCTTCTCCACGTAGGCTCGCTTCTTCCGCAGCTCGGCCTCTGCCTTGGCCGCCCGCGCCTGGGCGCTGCCCAGCGCCTGCTCCAGCAGCTCTGCCCGCCGCCGCTGGTCCTCGTTGGCGCTGCGCAGCAGGGACACCTCCCGCTCCAGCTTCTCCTTCTCCTGCTGGTGCTCATAGCCTGAAAGGGAACACCACAAATCTCAGATATTCCACTTCCCTATGGCACAGTGGGGATTCTTTGCTTCCCAACATCTGGCCATGCCACCCCTTCCGCCAGATCTTCTATCAAACGGGGGTCAGGGGCATTCCAGCCGCGTGGGCAGATGGCCAGAAGCCTCCACGTGCCACATTCCAGCCTAAATTTTATCTCAGGAAGGGTGAGACCTGCCTGGTGTGAATCCAGCCACCTTAGGGAAGGGCATGGAATTCTTCCTACTAACACCAACATCCTATCTCTCTGCTAAAATTTAAACACATTTTCCCCCAAAAAAGCCCAGGCTGTCATGGCTGCGAAGCGCAGGAGGGAGGAGGGAGAGAACGGCCGGGCTGGCGTGGGGAGGGAGTGCGGGCTCGGTGCTGGAAGAGCCGGAGCCGCGGCAGGAATGCGGGGAATGCGGGTCACGCCGCCGGCCGGCCGCCGGGATTAATGGCTCGAGTCCAGCGCCAAGAACTGCTCCATCCTCCCTGGGGAAGGGCGAGAGCTGCCGCCCGACACCCGCCTCCTCCTCCTGCAGCCGAGCCCTGCTCGCAGATGCCCGGGGAGCCGGGCAGGGATGGGTGTCCATCCCCCGGGACTTACTCTGTGCCAGGAGTTTGGCCACGCTGCCCTGGCTGCTCTCCTGGTTTTCCTGGTTCTTGCTGGCCAGCTGCTTGTTCGCCGATTCCAACCGCTCTGATCCAAAATAAAAAAAAACCTCAGTTAAGATTTAAATACAAGATTTTGGCTGGAGGAAGGAGAAAAAACCTTGTTTCCCATGGAAACAGCTGGAGGACACAAAACACCCACAGGAAGGGGGACACAGAGGGTGCCTCACCTTTCAGGTCTCGGTTGAAATCCTGCAGCCGTCGCATCTCACAATCCCTCTTGTTCCTCATGGCTTTCTCCAAGGCTTCCCGCTTGGAGGACGCCTTGACGAGGTTTTCGTAATCCTCCGAGATGCGCTGGATCTCGCTCTCCAGCTGGGGCGGAGGAAGGGACAAGCCAGGGTTAGGTATTCATGGAATGAGGAAAGGCACATGCCAGCCAAAGCCCAGCCGGGGTGCTCAACCCAACCTGAGCTGCCAGAGGAGCTCAGTGCACCCCAAGTGCGCTGTTTTGGGGGAAAAACTGATTTTTTTTTTTTTTGTCTTTTCTCTTATGGAAGAGTTTCTCCACAGAATTTTGGCTCTGCCACAGCCCAGCCACGGGGAACAGCCGCCCCTTGTAGACGGGCACACAAAGGGCTTTCTGTGGCGGCCGGGATGGGGGGACAGGCGGAGGGAGAGGGTCACTGGAGAATGGGCTCCTTCTCCCCAAGCCCGGCTGCCGTGCTGCAGCTGCTCCGAGGGGAACGAGCCGCCAGAGGGAGGAGGAGGAGAAAGGATTAAATCACTAAAGGGGGTGAATTTTCACAGCAGCTGGTCGAGCATCGCCCCGGGCAGGAGGCACACGGGAAGAAGCTGCCAGCATTCCCTCACCTTCTGGATGCGGCTCGCCTTCTCGGCGCAGCTCTCCAGCTCCCGCCGCAGCCTCTCGTTGTCCCGCTGCAGCCTCTCGTTGTCCCGCAGGACGGCGTCGGCCCGGGCCAGGCGGCTGCCGGCCGACACGGCCTGCGCGCTGACCAGCGCCTCCACGCCCGCCGGAGCCAGCGCGCCCGGGCACAGCGGCAGGAACGCGGCCGGCACCGAGGTGGGCAGCACCCTGCGGAGAGCCGGGAGGGGGTGTCAGGGTGGGCAGGGTGGGAGAGGTGGGTGCAGCTCCAGCGTCCCATCAGGCACGCGCTGGTGTCACCTCAAAGGAGGTGGAAGTGCCTATCCTGCTTTGTAGAGCTGGGAAGGGCTCGCTGTCTAACCACACAGCCCATCTTGCAGGGATGCCTTGACTCGACCCCTCCAGCACCTGGCCAGTGGGTCTGGATGGGCTCCCAACCCTCCAGGTCCCTCTCTTGCTGGGAATGCTGCAGGCACCTTGAAAGCCAGCATTTTCCTTATTTTCTGTGAAAAGCAAGGACTCCTGACATAGGCCCTCACTGCCAAACTGCAGATGTGTCCTTTTTATATTCAGAGAAGCCAGGCCAGCCTGGCTGCCCCTTGTGCCAGTGCTCCAGCATCCCAGCTCACCATCCCTGCTGGAATCCCTGAGCAGGGCCCGGCCCCGCTGCGCTCCCCCGCGGGCTGCCCGCCAAGGGCTGCATTCCTGCGGGATGATATAGGAGCAAGGAAGAATAAATACATCTTCCCCACAGCTCCCCTTCCCCTCTTTGTTCCCTGCAAGGAGAAGGTTTTCCTGCTGGAGATGCTATCGCTCTCTGCCTGGATAGATCAGCAGGGCTGGGAGCAGTGTGTCCTCACATTGAGCCACCAGTTCCCTTCTTCCCATCATTTTCCACACTGGAAGAGGTTGTTTCCAGTCCTCCTCAAATTCCAGGCAATGCCTGGACCCCCAGATGTCCATCTCACAGTCACCCAGGGGGCTTTGCCAGAGGCACTGAGCTGCCAAAGGGACCACAGACCACCTGGCACCAGCCCAAGATCTGCTCAGCAGCAATTCCAAGAATCATGGACATTCCCAGCTCAGGACCATGGCATGGGTTTCTGTGGAGCAGGGAGCATATTTGTATTTCATCCTGCCCCATACCTATTCCACATTTAGCTGTTTCCTGGGCTGCTTCCAGCTCCTGGATTATTCCCTAAATTACCCCCAGCTCCCTCCTGGTGCATGGGAAGGAGGCAGGGTCTGCTGAGGGAATGGGATTTTCTTCACTGGTTGGAAAAGCCCAGCCGTGCTGGGGGAGCTGGGGACAGGAGCAGAGTGGGGGGCTCCTAGCAGGCCTGGGCCAGTGAGGACAAAAGCAGCTGCTCTGGGCCCCCGCTGCCCCTCCAAGCATCCATCCTGAACATCCCTGAGAGGCATCCAAAAGCAGAGAGCCCAGGGGCCACAGCTTTACCTGATGTCAGCATGCTGAAACGCAGGACCTTCCCGGGAGCAGGCTCGGGGCTCAGCCAGGTAAGCGTCCTGGGCCGGGATGACATAGGGATACTCCGGGGGCGGTCCCCGCGGCTCCGTGCCCTCGGGCTGCTGCCCGCGCAGGGGGACGAGCTGCCGGGAGAGCTGCGGGAAGCTGTGCGACGCGCTGATGGGGCTCTGCGCCTTGGCCCCGTTCCTCTCCAGCGACATCCGCATGAGCCGCTCGCTCAGCGACCGCACGTGGCCGTGCTTCAGCTCCTTGAGCCCCTCGTCGGGGCGCCGGGCGCCGCTCTCGGCCCGCAGCCCCGCTCCGCGCTGCGACGCCAGCAGCTGGGAATGCGCCTTGGCCTCCTCGTAGGTGGGCAGCTCCTCGCCCTTGGGCGGGCACAGCCGGTAGACGCTGTTCTCCAGGTAGACGTGGTCGGAGTGATGCTCCTGGCCCTGCGGCTCCTGCCGCGTGGATTGCTGCACCATCTGGCTCTCCTCGGGGCTCAGGCTCTCCAGGGAGGAGCGGGGGCTGCCGGCGCCGCCGCCGCGCAGGGCTTGCTGCTGGATGGCCAGCAGAGTGCGGTTCTCCGTGAGATTCCCATAGCGCAGCTGCTCCTGGATCAGCCGGTGCAGCACCGTGCCGTTCGAGTCCTCCGCCGTCCTCATGTCCGTCCGCGCCGGCGGCAGAGCCACGATTCCGCCCGACGAGGGGAGTCCCGGGGGACCTCAACAGCGGCTGGGCACGCCGAGACACCTGCGGCAGGGAGGAACGGGATTGCTGGGGGGCAGCCGGGGCAGGACTGTCCGGATCCTGATGGACACGGGAATGTTTGCCAGGAATCCGGCCCGGACGTGCCCGTGGCGGCACTGGGAGAACGGAGCAGCCCAGCACCGGCACCGCACCTGGGGCTGGCTCGGAGCTGGTCCCCCATGGCCCGGGATAAAGCGGGGCATAAAGCGGCCCCACGGGACCGGGCACAGAGCCACCGGGAGATGGAGAGAACCCCCCATCCCCGGACACGGAGGTGCCCTGGACTTGCAGAGGTGTCCCAGTCCCGGTGAGGGTCCCGGGATTTTTCCGTGCGGGAGGGAGGAATGCTCCGGTCCCGTTTGGGAGGGTTCCAGGAGGGTTCCCAGTCCCTGGGGGTGGATCCGGCATGGGAGAGGGTTTTTTCCCCGGGATGGTCCCGGTGCCGGGGGGGGGAAGAGGCGAGTCCCGGTCCCAAGGAGAAGAGTCCCGGTTCTGGGAGCTGGGGCCCGTCCTTTTCCCCTGGAGGGATCCCAGTCCCGGCTGGAGCCTTCCTTGGGCCAGGGGGGTCCGATCCCGGTCAAAGAGTCGCAGCCCCGGCCGGGAGGACCTCGGTCCAAGGGGGTCTCGGTCCCGGGATTGCTGGCCCGGGTGGGTCCCGGTGCCGAGGGAGGGAGGTCCCGATCCCTGCTGGGGAATTCCCGGTGTGGGGGAGCGTCCTTTCCCCAGGGGCATTCCCGTTCCGGGGGGGTCCCTGTGCCGCTCGGGGGTCCCGGTCCCGCTCGGGGGAGTCCCAGTGCTAGAGGGGTTCCCTGTGCCGGGGGGGAGG
>NC_080439.1:20671059-20763559 GCF_028018845.1 Melospiza georgiana | reverse complement strand
TCAGGGAGGTGATGCCACAGGCACCTTCACAAAGCCCCTTCTTAGGAATTTTAAAAGGGCAAAATGTGGCTGAAAACAGGGCCAGGACCCTCCTCTTTCTCATCTCCCCTGCATTTTAATGCCCCTGAGTCATTTCCATTCCTGGATGTTAAATTGTTCTTTTCTGCTTTCCTTTATTCCCCCGTTTCCTGAGAGGGGTTTGTTCCTGACCTGCCAGCCCCAGTGGGACCCGGTCCAGGGGACGCTGAGGAGATGCCAGCAGGGACAAAGGTGAAGCCAGGAGCCACCAGCCCCAGGGGACACAGCTCTGCATTTCCATAGCAAAGCCCCTCACTGTTGTTTCGCCGCCTTTGAGGAATTTTCTCTTTTTCCTGAGAAGTTCAAAGGGCTGGGTGTGATTTCCTGCCCACCTGGGGAGGCTCCACCTCCCGTCCCAGAGCTCGGTGGGGATGTGGGGGGACACAGAGACACCAGGGAAGTGTCACAGTGCCACCAGCAGCACCTCCTCCCTGATTCCATCTGCCCACCTGAGTCTGGAGCACATCCAGGTGGGTGGGTGGGTCTGTGCCCCCTCCCCGGGGCCATGGGGGGGATTTGCACCCCAGTTTGGAGCCACCCCTTGCAAAAGGAGGGGGCAGAACTCTTGGCTTGGCCGTTAATATTCTCTGCCCCGAGATGTGCAGGGTGTCTCTGCTTCGGCCTGCGCAGCTGAAGAACGAGCGTGGACTCTTCAGTTTTCAGTCTTGAGGTTGTTTATTAATTCTTATCTATAAAATTTTATTTCTGCCCAGCCAAGATCTGCTCAGCAGGGCAGCCACAGGCACTCTGACCACCCTTCCCAGTCCAGCCAAGCCGGGAAGGTTTGGTTGGGACAAATCTCTCCCTTCCCAGCTCAGCCAAAATGGAAAGGTTTGGCTGGAATAAATGTTCTCCTTCCCAGCCCAGCCAAAGTGAGAAGATTTGGGTGGAATAAACGTCCTTCTTTCCAGCTCAGTCAAAGTAGAAAGGTTTGGCTGGAAGAAATGTCCTCCTTCCCAGCCCAGCTAAGGTGGGGATGTTTGGTTGGGACATATCTCCTTCCCAGCTCAGCCAAAGTGAGAAGATTTGGTTGGAATAAACATCCTCCTTCCCAGCCCAGCCAAGGTGGAAAGGTTTGTTTGGAATAAATGTCTTCCTTCCCAGTCCAGTCAAGCTGGGAAGGTTTGGTTGGGACAAATCTCCTCCTTCCCAGCTCAGCCAAAGTGAGAAGATCTGGTTGAAATAAACATCCTCCTTCTCAGCCCAGCCAAGGTGAGAAGGTTTGGTTGGGACAAATCTCTCTTGTCCCAGGCCAGCCGAGCTGGGAAGGCTTAGCTGGGACAAATCTCCTCTGTCCCAGTTCAGCCAAACTGGAAAAGTTTGGTTGAAATAAACGCCTCCCCTCCCAACCCAGCCAAAGTGAGAACGCTTGGTTGGGACAAATCTCTCTTTTCCCAGCTCAGCCGAGGTGGGATGGTTTGGTTGGGACAAATCTCTCTTTTCCCAGCACAGTCCAGGTGGGACGGTTTGGTTGGGGCAAATCTCTCTTTTTCCAGCTCAGTCCAGGTGGGACAGTTTGGCTGGGGCAAATCTCTCTTTTTCCAGCTCAGCCAAGGTGGAAAGGCTTGGTTGGAATAAATATCCTCCTTCCCAGCCAAGATGGAAAGGTTTGGCTGGGACAAATCTCCTCCTTCCCAGCTCAGCCAAAATGGAAAGGTTTGCTTGGAATAAATGTCCTCGTTCCCAGTCCAGCCAAAGTGAGAAGATTTGGTTGGAATAAACATCCTCCTTTCCAGCTCAGCCAAGGTGGGAAGGTTTGGTTGGAATAAACGTCCTCCTTTCCAGCTCAGCCAAGATAAGGAAAGGAGAAGGTTTGGTTGGGACAAATCTCTCTTTTCCCAGTCCAGTCAAGGTGAGAAGGTTTGGTTGGGGCAAATCTCTCTTTTCCCAGCTCAGCCAAGGTGGGATGGTTTGGTTGGGACAAATCTCTCTTTTCCCAGCACAGTCCAGGTGGGACGGTTTGGTTGGGGCAAATCTCTCTTTTTCCAGCTCAGCCAAGGTGGAAAGGCTTGGTTGGAATAAATATCCTCCTTCCCAGCCAAGATGGAAAGGTTTGGCTGGGACAAATCTCCTCCTTCCCAGCTCAGCCAAAATGGAAAGGTTTGCTTGGAATAAATGTCCTCGTTCCCAGTCCAGCCAAAGTGAGAAGATTTGGTTGGAATAAACATCCTCCTTTCCAGCTCAGCCAAGGTGGGAAGGTTTGGTTGGAATAAACGTCCTCCTTTCCAGCTCAGCCAAGATAAGGAAAGAAGAAGGTTTGGTTGGGACAAATCTCTCTTTTCCCAGTCCAGTCAAGGTGAGAAGGTTTGGTTGGGGCAAATCTCTCTTTTCCCAGCTCAGCCAAGGTGGGATGGTTTGGTTGGGACAAATCTCTCTTTTCCCAGCACAGTCCAGGTGGGACGGTTTGGTTGGGGCAAATCTCTCTTTTTCCAGCTCAGCCAAGGTGGAAAGGCTTGGTTGGAATAAATATCCTCCTTCCCAGCCAAGATGGAAAGGTTTGGCTGGGACAAATCTCTCTTTTCCCAGCCCAGCCGAGGTGGGAAGGCCTGGTCAGCCACGGCGCGATTCCCTGCGAGCAGAGCCGCGTGTTTTATCCCGATGATACAATAGAAAATGCCTGTGAAGTCCCGGCCCTCTGGAGCATTTCCTTAGCTCTCTGGAATTTCCGTTCGGTCCTTCCTCTCCCAGGCTCTTACCGAAAGCCGATGTCAACGCACGGCTCTGGAGAGCAGCCAGCCCCGGGGTCCCTGCCCAGCTCCCCACCACCGTGCTGGGGCTTTGCAAGGAGCTCCTGGAGGGTGTCAGCCCCGTTGTGCCCCTTGATTAATCACCAAAGGCCGCTCTGCCAATCAAGGAAAGATTTACAAGGCAGGCAGGAAGCTCTTGTTTTTACAGGAGTGCCTCAAACACACGCACACAGTAGGAAAAGCAAACATTCCAGGCATACCAAGGGATCCACGGGATAAAAATTCCCCAAACAGCCCAGATTAAGATACTTGGCTGCACATGGAAACACTAAAACCTGGGCTCAAGGATTTAATTGTCTCATTTAGCAGCGAGCCCTGTGGAACAACCTGAGTGGCCTGGGAACAGCCAGCCCTTGGGGGCAGGGAGTGGGGTCACTGGAGCTGCCCTCCCTACAATAGGGGTCAGGGCTGGCCCCCACCCCTCTCCCAGCTCCATATGGTCGCCAGAGCCTTGTGGCAGAGTTTAATGTGAGTTTTTCCTTTGGAAAGGCTCAGCCCAGCTCCTGGGTGAGTCAGGCAGGGTCGCCCTGAATCAACAGAGAGCTGAATCCCAGCCCAGGGGAGCAGGGGGAGCCTCAGCTCCAGCTCCAGCCCTGAGATCCCCGGGCTCAGAGGGGTGCTCATGGTGCTGTGTCCATCCCTGCCAGCTCCCATCCTGCCCTGAAGGCTCTGGAGACAGTGGGAACACTCCCATCTTCTCCAGTCCCACGTCCCAGCCCAGGAGAAGCCACAACTTTGCTGTCTGACAGTGACATTTTGGTGTATGGATCCTACAGGCCCATGAGAAAGGCAGGAGGGAGCTGCTATCCCTGGAAGTGTCCAAAGCCAGGCTGGATGGGGCTCTGGAAAGCCTCTTCTGGGGGATGGTGTCCTGTCCCTGCAGGGTGAGAAAGCAAGAGGGTCAGACATTGTTGTGAACTGGAAATATCCTCCCTCTGGAAGGGCTGGGAGCTCCCAAATATCCTCCCTCTGGAAGGGTATAAATGCTCCCAAATATCCTCCCTCTGGAAGGGCTAGGGGCTCCCAAATATCCTCCCTCTGGAAGGGTACAAAGGCTCCTCTCTCATCTTTCTGCAAACCACACCACAGAGAGTGGAACTGGACCTCACCTGTTACAGGTGGTTTGTCCACTTCTGCTCCAAATCCAGCTGCCAGTGGCTTGTCCCAGCAGGATGCTCTGGCTCGCACTCATGGATGGCTTCTGGAAGAGCAGAGGGACTGGCAGGGAAATAAATCCCCTGGTGAAAATGGGAGTTAAAGGGAAGCCCATGCTTGAGATCACAGAATCATGGAATGGTTGGGGTTAGAAGGGGCCTTAAAGCCCATCCAGTTCCACCTCCTGCCATGGGCAGGGACACTTTCCACTATCCCAGGTTGCTCCAAGCCCTGTCCAGCCTGGCCTTGGACATTTCCAGGGATAGGGCAGCCACAAATTCCCCAAGCAACCTGCTCCTTATCCCGAAGTGCAGCCCATGAATGGAGCTGCCTGCCCCAAAATCTCACCCAAACCCCTCTCCTGCAGCCCAAGCTTTCCCAGAGTTCCCCGTGGCTGTGGGGATGCTCCATGGGATACAGGGGTGGGATCATGGCTTGCATTGCAGCACATCCTGTCATTCCTGAGAGCAGCTCCTTGTGCTCCTCCTCTCTTTCCCCTGCTCACCACCAGCAGCAGGCCAGGACCAGCTCATAGCTGGGGCATGGGTGCAGCCCTTCAGCAGTTGGTTTTGCCCCAGTAAAACTTTTATGTGGATGGTTTCAGCATTCTCTGGACACTGCCAGGGCTGTTTGGAGTGTGCAGCCCTTTCCCAGAAGCCAGCACCTTCCCTTTCCAGGGCATTTCCAAGTGCTCTGAGGCTTCCAGCTTGGCAACTCCCATCTGAAGTCACTGGAGAAGCCATCCCAAGGGGGATGAGCACCACTCACCAGGGATGCAGCAGCTGCTGGTGGAACAGCATAAAGAGTGGCGGGTCTGGAAGGAAGTGTTGGCAAGGATAATCCCTTGGGACAGGGATAAACTCCCTGGAGTGGGGGGTTCAGGAGAGCTGGTGTCAGGGGGGCCATTGCTGTCACCCAGCCCGGACACTGGGCAGGCTGGAGGAGTCTGTCTTCACACCAGGAGAATTCCCAAGGGCTCCCAAGTTCAGAGTAGAGATGCCTTTGGGCTCTTCCAGGACATCTCTGGCATCCTGGGCATCTTCTGCCTCCTGGCTGGGAGGGCCTGGGAGTGGCAGGTGGGAAATACTGGGGCAGGTGAAACTTCCATCCCATTCCATCCTCAGAATGGGGTTGGGAGGCCTGCCCAGGCTGCTTCACTTGCCTTCTGTCCTGCCTTGCCTTTCCTTCCTTTTCCTTCCTATTCCTCCCCACCCCCTGCCTTCCTTTCCCTTGTTTTCCATTCTCTTACCTTGCCTTGCCTTCCCCTATGCCTTCCCCTTCCCTTCCCTTCCCTTCCCTTCCCTTCCCTTCCCTTCCCTTCCCTTCCCTTCCCTTCCCTTCCCTTCCCTTCCCTTCCCTTCCCTTCCCTTCCCTTCCCTTCCCTTCCCTCTCCCCTCCATCCAGGTTAACCCCTTGCCCTGCAGGCACAGCTGTTCCACCTGCACTCGTGTAAAATAAAAGGATTTAAAAGGCAGATTAAGCCTATTTACCTTTATATCACTAAAATCACCTGTGCGCCCAGAACCACCCACCACTTCCCAAATTACCTCCCCAGTGGAATTATTTGTTGTCCCAATAATTTGAAACACCAGGTACTGGAACCCCACTGCTGTCACATGAAAGCTGCACTGAAGGTAGGGAGGCTTTGAGCAATGCATAAATAACGAGCCATCATTAATAAATATTTATGGAAATTCTCTGCTCCCCCTCTGTTTTAGGAGATGGGACAGATGTGATCCAGGTCTGTTGAGCAGCCAGGAACTGGATTTTGGTTTGCGTGCATCAAATATCATCACTTTGAGTCACAACACGTCAGTGCTCTGAGCAAGATGCTCAGGGGCTGAATGGGGATGAAGTCATGGAGGGAACCAGCAGCTGCAAAAATACAGGGATTGGGAAATGCAGCCGACGTCAAACTGCTCTGGGAAGGCATGGCAGGAGTTTCAACACAGGCACTCCTGGTGTTTTTTGGGGGAAAAAATAAAAAGGGGGAACTTTTGCTGCAAGGAAAGCAATAAAAGAAGAAAGAAAAGAAGAAAGTTCTCTCAGTCTGGTGGCATTGTTTTAATTAAAGTTTAATTTATTCATGTGTTTGGTTATTGGTGTTTCAGAGATTGTGATAGTCTGCATTAAGAGAAAGAACCAGCCCCTGTAATTCCACATTCGTTATCCTGTGTTCGGGATAAACTCATTCCAGCTGCACAGGTTACAGGGACGTGGATGTGCACTGATCACTCCCACCTCACGGACACAGTCCCTAGCACGCAAAAATCCAATCACAGGCGTTAAAAACAATCTGGCAGCCCTAAAATCCTTCTCCTTTCTACTGTCCCGGGAGGATGAGGAAGGGATTGAGGGCGGCTCTGCAGGTCCTGCGTGGGGCTGCCATGCCCTCTGCTGGGCTCCGCATCCAGGCTCAGCCTCCTGGAAATTAAACCCCCAAAATAACCAGGAAGGTCCGTTTAATTGCGAGAAATGCATTTTTCACATTGATTAACGCAGACCCCACCCTTGTTTAGATTCCCTGCGGAAGCTCCTGCTGGCAGAGCTGCCCCAAAGCGCTTCAATCTGCCCCTTTTTCCTCCCTGCTTTCCTTCAAACATCCCTTTCACTCCTTAGGAAAATGCTGGAGCCAGCTTGCAGCCAACAGGAAAAGCATTAAAAACCCCTTTTGCCGCCGAAATTCGGGAATAAAACTAAACACCACCGCAGTATTAAGGAGCGAGCATTACTGCGCGGCTGCCTCAAGTCGCTACACGCGTTCGTTAGCAATTATCAAAAACTTATCAGCAAAGTGTCACATATTCCCGGGCAATTTGTTACTTTTAGGGCCCCTTAACTGGGTTGGGCTGCCAAAAAAGGTTCCTTCTCCGTGATGGGCAGCACGTGGACCATTGGCACCCCATCACCGGGACCGACCCAGCGGCGCCGTTCCCGGGGCGCCGCCCGCGCCTCGCGCTGGAAGCCGCGGCTCGAGCCGCTCGGTCGCGGGTCAGTCGCGACAGCAGCAGCGGGCGAGGGCGATGCCGAGCAGCAGGACTCACGGATGTGAGCCCAGCGCCGCTCGGTGAGCGCCGGGGAGGGGATTCCGCGCCGGGGGCACGCAGGGGCCAGTCCCTGCTTTGCCCGGGATGCCGCGGGTTCTGCCACTCGGGAAAGCACCAGGGCGCTGGGAAATGGCCAGCGAGTCCCCTCCAAAGCCCGAGGAGCGAGTGCCGGAGCAGGGAAAGCTGAGTGTGCCAGGGCAGAAGCTCCTGACCCGCCACGGGGACAAAGCTCTCGACTCTCGGAGAAGGGAAACCTCCTGCCTCTGGGAGAGGGCAAAGCCCTGACCCAGCCGTGGTAACGCTGGGGGAGAGAAAACGGGGCAGGAGCAGAATGGGCAGAAATGGCCCAAATTGTGGCCGGGGAGTGTTGTAGAACACGCGCCACGAGGCTCCGGCCCGCCGGGCGCGGGAGGGGCGGGGCGAGGCCGACAGGGGGTGGAGCTTGTGTTATGTGGGCGGGGCGTGTTGGCTGTGGGCGGGGCCATCAGGACTGTGGGCGGGGCTGTCGGGGCGGGGCGTGTGTGGCTGTGGGCAGGGCCATCAGGGCTGTGGGCGGGGCGTGTTTGGCTGTGGGCAGGTCCATCAGGGCTGTGGGCAGGTCCATCAGGTCTGTGGGCAGGTCCATCAGGGCTGTGGGCGTGTCCGGGCGGGTCGTGTGTGTCTGTGGGCGGCTCCATCCGGTTTATGGGCGGGCCCCGTGTGTCCGTGGGCGGGGCGTGGCCGCCGTTGGCGGCGCGGGGCGGGGCCCGGCGCCGGAAGTGCGCGCGGTCCATGTACCAATGGCTGCTCGCGGTCCTCCGCGCCCTCCGCGACGCCGCCCGCCAGGCCCCGGCCCCGGCCCTCGCCCTCAGCCCGGAGCCGCCGCGCCGAAAGAAACCGGCCCCCAGGTCAGCCCTTCCCGCCGCGCTGCTGCCCCGCCGCTCGGCCCGCTCAGCCCCCTCACGGCCCGCCGCTCCCCGTGTGGGTGTGGGTGTGGGCAGCCCCTGATGAAGCCCAGGTGTTGCCCGTGAGGCAGCCCGCAGGTGTGCAGGCGATTGTGGGTCGCACGCACCGGCGCTCGCTGGCTGTGGGCCCCAGGTGTTCCCAATAACCCCTCATTCCCTTTCCGCCGGTACGGGGAGCGGGGCTGGGCATTTAGGGCCGGTGTATTGGGGAGCAGGGCACGCACACAGCCGTGGGGACGGGCGGCTGGGGGCACGCCATGGATCGAGGCTGTGGGGTGGATAAAAGGATAAAAAGGGTGCCTGCCCACATGTTAACTATTGTGCTGCCGGTGGCGATGGCCGAAGCCCATGGGTGCCTGCTGCTGTGTGGGATGTACGGACGGCACTGTGTGCTCTGGGGCTGGGGAAGGCGGCTGCTCCCTCCCTCCCTCCCTCAGTGCCCCATGACAGCGACAGAGACCAGAGAATGTCTCTACAAGGAGCCCCGTGTTGTGCCCGCAGTTTGCACCGAGGAGCAGCTCGGAAGGAATTAGCTCTTGGTGGGGGTGGGGGGGGGGAATAAAAATAGGAACGTTCTTTGGGCTGTGTTCCTAAAGGAGACGTTTTTACCGGACTTAACGACGGTGTCAGCTGGTGAAAATCCTTGGGTGGGAAAGGGTGAGGCTGGGGATTGTTTCAAGGGTTTGTCCCCGAGCTGACTCAGCAGGAAGCTGCTGGGGGTGGATGTGAGCAGGGCTGGCATTCCCACCTCGCGTTTCCTGTTCTGCCCAAACTTTCCTTTGAGTGCCGTGAGCTTGGATGGCATAGTGACCTCTGGGGTGCTTCTTTCCTGGAGGAAAAGGGGAAGCATTACATATTAAGGCTTTTTTTGGTGGTAGGAGCAAACACAAAGCATGTGGAGGCATTAGCAGAAGGAGAAAAAGAGGCCTGATGTGCTTTAGTGGGGTGATCAGCTCTCTGGGACATGATGCTGGGGAAATAGGAAAGCCCCCTTTGGATGCTGAGTTGTGCTTGCAAAACATTGTTCTGTCTGTTCTTCCCCCAGTGTTCTGTCACCTGTGGAAGATCCTGAGGAGATCCCTGCAAAGAGGCCAAAAACAGGTATAGCCCCTCACAGAGAGGTTTTGTGTGCCTGATTTTTGGGTTTGGGGTACCTTGGGGAGCTCTGGGTTTGGTATTTCAGGACTGCTGCTGAAACTGAGGGTTTTTGAACCATTCTTGTGGCTTCAGGGGGTCTCATGGGACCTGGGCCCATCGATGGTGTGTCCCAGTGTTCATGGATGTGGCACTTGGGCACGTGGGGCAGTGGTGGCCTTGGCAGTGCTGTGGGAACTGTTGGACTTGATGCCCTTATAGGGTTTATCCAGCCTTGATGATTCTGGGATTTTTCAAATCAAGTACAAGATGGGAGATCCTGGTCAGTTGAAGGCAGGAAGAGAAGCAGGGAACAACTTTTTCCATCCTGGGAGGGCCATATATTTGCACCAAGGATAAATCCTGGCTGGGGCAGGGCATGTCCCAGCTCTCCCTGGCACTGAGCCCTGCAGGGCAGCACAAAGAGCATTTTCAGTCAAGGCTGTTGCTGTTCCATGGGGGCTGTGGAGCTCCCTGGTTCCTACCAGGGGGTGCTGCTGGGCTGTTGCAGTGTTGTTGAAATGAGTTTTCTGCTCTACATGGGATCAAGGAGCTGGGCTTGGGTGGAAGCAGGAGTCCCAAGCCCCATTTCCAGTCCCATTCCTTATGGCCTGCTGGTGTGGTTTTTCCAGAATGTCTCTCTGGGACTAACAAGGGGCCTGAAGAGGTCTCTGTGGCTGCCAAGTTGCCACAGAAGGAAAGAAGTAGAAGCCAGGAGACTGAAGAGAGAGATGACTTTTCCTTCTCTGAGTCTGAAGATGAGGTGAGCAGGGATTTTGAGCAGGTGTGGGACCCTGTGTCACAAAAGTGGCGCCATCAGTGCCCCTGCCTTCTGCTGCACCCCCACGGGCAAAACCATGGGCTCTGAGTCAGAAGACAGCTGACTGGATTTCAGGAAGGGGAGGTGCTTGCTTGGATTCACATTCAGGTTATGCTCACCCTGGTACTTGCTTTTATTTCAGGTTGTGTACATTTCTTCTGACTCTTCGTTTGTAGCATCTGCAGAGGATGAGGACGCAACAGAACCTGGTAGGGCTGACAGCAAATCCTTTACTTGTTCCTTTCTCCTGCTGCTCTGGGGGCTGGTTGCTGAAGGCAAAATATCTGGGTAGCACCAGAAATAGTGGAGGGTGAGCTCTGTTTCTTCCCTGCATCCTCTATTGCTTCTGGATTGTAGCCAGGGCTGGGAACAGGCTCCCCAGGGAATGGGCACAGCCCTGAGGCTGCCAGAGCTCCAGGAGAGTTTGGAAAACACCCTCAGGGATGCACAGGGTGGGATTGTTGGGGTGTCTGTGCAGGGCCAGGGGTTGGGCTGGATGATTCTGTGGATCCCTTCCAAGTGGGATATTCAGTGGTTTATCCCAGGATGCTCATGTGGTTGTGGATCCTGGATATTAACTGCCTTGGATGCAGTTCTAGTGTGTCCCAGGGCTGGCTTGCCAGAAAGAAATTGTTATAAATGCTGATTTTAGGTAGCAGAGCCTCAGAAGCCTTTTGTATTAACTGTAAGCTGGCAACATTTTGTAGTTGCCAATATGAAAATATCCTGAAGCAACATAACACAAATAATACTAGAACTTGAGGGATGAAATGAGAGTAATTTATCTTTGGTGAAGCTCTTTAAACTCCTATAATTCCTGTTTTCCTGACCACTTGCTGAGGCTTGTGCTCTTCCCCCACAGACGAAATGCCTTGTGACACCAACCCGTGCATGACTGAGGAATCACCATCCTCTCTTTGTAAGAGAGTTCCATATCTGAGGTAAAAAACTTTCTGTTTTCTTCCACTTCTGCTTTTTAGGGTTTCATGCCTTTCACTTTCATCCTTGAACTTCCTCTGTTGTCCAGCATCCATATTTGTGTCCACAGAGCAACATTTTTCCATGTTCTGGGACTCCTCCTTTCTGCCATACTGAGTGAGATCTTAGTTATGTTCTTGCCTTTGACCAATTTTAAACTTTCCCTTTAAATCCAGACAGTTGATGGACTCAGGAGATCAGAGAAAAATGAACAAGTTCAACATTCTCACCTCCTGTGGTAGGAGGAAGTGTCGAACTTGGGAAGAGGCTGAGACCAGGAATGCAAACAAAAAAAAACCCCACAACTACAAAAAAAAACCCCCCAAACCCCAGAGAATTTCCATTTCCCCAAAGAATTTTCATTTCCCCAGGGAATTCCATTGGGAAACCCTTTTATGTTTCTCCTCTAAGGATGTTCAGCTACTACCACCAGTCACCTACAGAGATATTGGAAAACTCTCCCCAACATGGTCCTGAGCAGCCTGCTGTGCCTCCTTGAATCAGGAGGTGCTAATTAAAACCTAATTAATAAATCAGGAGCTTTGCATGGTCTCTTAACACCATTTCTTCTGCCTTTGTTGTTTGCAGCCTGAGCAGGAATAACCACATCCGAGCTGCTCCTGAGAGCCCTGTCACACCCAGGCCCCCCATTAAGGAGCCAGGTCCCCACTCTGCAGGAGTCAGTGGCACCAGGAGGCCTTTGTGTGCTGCTGAAGAGGTAAACTGGGGAGAAGGGAATTGTTTTGGGATGAAACAGCTGTGGAGTTCCTCTACAGTTAGGCTGAGACAAAAGGAAGGGCTGGGAATGCTTGCTAAAGTCTCTTTTTTCCTTCCCTTCTGCAAGGATGTTCAGCAAGCAGAAAATAAGAAATACAAAGAGCTCTTGAGTCTGTTCAAAGAGAAATATTCTGGAAGACTTACTTCTCCACGATCAGCAAGACTCAACAAGTAATTATGAGCAAAATAACCCTTAACTTTCTGGTGGTGAGTTTGTTGTGTGTGGAAGGGGAGGAGAATTGATCTTTCCTACTCTCAGGGTTCTGGACAGAATCAAATGTAATGGTTGGAAAAGTGGAGACAGAAAATTTGACTCTTGTTTGTTCAGTGTGCCTGAGCTGAAAGTGGCCAAACTTGTGGATGTGAACTCCTCAAACTGCTCCTTGCATCTTGTCATGGAACCAGTGACAGCATGGCTCTGTTAAGGATTAAACAGCCTAATTTTACTTTATATATTTCTGTTGCTTTCATTTAGCCAGTTGTGTACAAATAGCCGTGTGCTCTGCAGTGAATTGAGATGCACTGGTAACAAATCACCTGTAAAAACTCTGTCCTTTTCTTTTGCTACACCCAAGAGTTCAAACCAAGGAACCAGGGATGACTGGGAGTCCCCTGAAAGAGCAAAAACCCAGAGGTGCCTCTCCACCTGTGCCACAAAGGACCAGTGAGTATCCCCAGGGCTGCTCAACTCTGTTGGTACAAGTCCAGCCCAAACAGGGCATTTTCCTCATTATTGGCTAAATTTGGTTTGTGAGGGTTTTACTGAAGGGCAAGAACTGGTTTAAAATGGTATTTGGGAGCTGTGGCAGTGCAGTTTGTAGCTGGATGTGACCCCACTGCACAGGAGGAGGTTGTAGCACCTGTTTTACCTGCTTTTTTTGTACCAGGGGAGGGGGGATATTTGACTCTGCACCCTCAGAGCTGCACTTTAATCCCTTTTTAATGCTAGACAGGACTAATTCCATAAAAGCAGAGCTTCCAAAACAAGTAACCTAATTACTTGTATATTTAATATTGCCCCAGGGTTTTTTTTTTCCCCTGTTCATTACTTAAACACTTTTTCATCACTAACTCTTTCATATCTTGGACTTTGTGACATGATCATACGGGGATTAAAATTATCTCTGAGCAGGTGCCAGGGTTTGAACTTCTGAGTTGAAAATGCTGATGAAATGTCTGTGATGTCACCCAGAAACTCAGAGCTCCGTGCAGCAGCTGCTGGATTGGGAAATCACCTCCCTGTTCTCATACTGCTGCTTCTCCCTGCAGGTGTCAAACATGGGGATGTTTTCAGCCCCCAGCTGCCTCAGAGGGGGGTTGTGATCAGGTGAGAGTCTCTTCTAGCCATGGCTCTTGTTTCTTGTGATTCTGTCAGCCTCCAGAAGCCCAGTCCTGTTCAGTGTCTCAGTGCTGGGGGAGAGGAGCAGCTGGTTTGAGGAACTGCTCCCAGCCAGTTGTCCCTCAAATCCAGCTCCCCTGTCACAGCTGGGCAGCTGTGGGATGTGCTGGGTGTTTTTTGGGAGAAGAAAGTATGGGTGACAGCCCAGGTTGTCCTTGGGTTTGCAGAATTGGTTTTTACTCCCCAGAGTCTTTCAGGCACACCATGAATGAGCTGGCTTTGCATTTCCTGTGCATCCTGAACAAAAGGAGTAGGGAGCTTGTAAAACCTGGGGGACTGAGGCAGTTTTTGAGGCTTGCAGTATGCCTTGGGTTGGAATGGATCCAAAAGGGAGCACTGCTCTCCTCAGTGGACAGTGAACTCTGTGGTGGCAGGATGGGAGTGCAGGAGTGAAGGGAAAGGGACTTCTGGCTGCAGCTCCAGGAGGGATTTTGCTGTGGCAGCTTGGTGCCATCCTCTTCCTCCCCTCAGAGTGCAGATGGGGGCAGAGGGAGGTTTGGTTGTGGCAGGTGTGGTTTGGGGTGATTTTGTCCCTGTTCTCTTTCCCTTGGACACGAGCATTGTATTGAGCTGTGCATTTGTCCAGTTAAATTGTCACTGTCCCCTAAACTCAAGGGAAGAGGGGAAATAACTGGTGATCACAGTTATCACTTGAGATACACAAGTGATCACAAAGCACTTGAAAGAGGAAGAGCTGGTTGCTTCCCTGTTTTCCAAAGATTTAAACTGAGGAAAAAAAAAAAAAAGGAGTTTGGCACCTGATGGTGGCAGAAAGTTTGCGAAGCTTCCAGCTCTTCATCTGTCCTGGTCTGGCTGCTTCAAAAGGAGTGGGGAAGGAGACAAATGTTGTCATGTGTCAGAATCAGCCTTGAAAAAGCATTTCTTATGCAGAAGGTGAATTTTGGAGAATTTCATGGGGCAGTGTGGATATCCAGCTCATTTCTCTTTCTTTTCTTAGTTACTACACACCCCCGGAAGACTCTCGTGGTCAGGGAAAACGAGAGAAACGAGCTGCTTCAGTGGTAAGCTTGAGTTAGTCACTGCTTCACTTGGTTTTCTGGAAAATATAACTCACCTCTGCTCAAGACTGAGATCCAAATTAAATTTGAAGGGTGGAAATCAGGAATACTTACCTTGATCTCAGCTTGATACCTGCATGTGGAGGCTTTGCTGGGGATGTTAATCCAAGCCCAAGGAAAGCCCTGCCTCTCTGGGCACTGTTGGAATGCAGTCACCAGTCAAATGTGACTTTGGGGATTGCTGCTGGGATGTGTTTACACAACCCCTCACAGTTTCTTGCAGGATTCTCTGCCCTGTCCCCCAGCAAACCCCTTGTGCTTCTCTCTGATTTCTGTCCTTGTGCCTGGCAGGGCCAGCGTGAAGCTGAAGTCCCCCAAAGAAAGTTGTTCCAGTTCCATGTGACACCTGTCCTGTCCAAAGACCTCTTCTTTGTGGACAGTGAGCCACTGCCATGCCTGGAAAAGCCAGGAGATGATCTGGCTCCACTGACAGAGGTACCTGTGCTCAGCAGCAAGCCAGTGCTGGGGCTGGTTCAGCCTGCAAGGCTCCTTGCTCTGGCACTACACTTGGAGCCTTCTGGGGGGCTGGTGTGCTCCATGTGCTGCTCCACCAGCCTTTCCTCACTGAATCCTTTCTTCCAGGCCATGGAGAGTGAGATCTCTGCTGCCTTTGACAGTGGTGAGCCTGAGGACATCCTGAGCAGGGCCTTCAAGCTCACTGTCACCCGTGAGGACATCTGCACCCTGCAGCCCCTGGGCTGGCTCAACGACAGGGTATGGGATCCTGCACTTGCTGGGAAATCCCCCCTCCCTGGGCACAGGAGTCTTCCAGGAGCTCCACTGCAGAGCCCAGAAATAGCTGTGCACTCCTTATTTTGGGTACTGTGTGGGCTGCTGTTTCTGGAAGCTTTCACTTGGGTGATGCAGCTCCCAGGAGTCAGTCTGGGTTATCAGAGTGGGTGTGGGGGCTTCAACCAGCAGCACAAGTCCTCAGTGTGAAATTCTGGGAGCAAAAGCTGCCAAGCTGGAGTTTTCTCAGCTCAAAGGTGGCCAGCAAGGACATGTTGCTATCTTTTTAATTTAGTGTCTTATCTCACATCTCACTTTGCCTCTCTCTGTTCCAGATCATGAATTTCTACATGGGTCTTCTTGTGGAAAGAAGCAAGAAGGAAGGATATCCAGCAGTCTATGCTTTTAATACCTTCTTTTATTCCAAGCTGAGCTCTACAAGCCACAAGGGAGTAAAGAAATGGACTAAAGGTGTGGATATCTTTGAGCACGATGTCATCTTGGTGCCTATTCACCTCAGAATTCACTGGACACTGCTGGTGAGTCAAACTGGCTTTTTATTTAGGGGCTGGGGAGAACAAAATTAGCAAAGTCCTTTAGTGTTTGGGGTGTGCTTTGTCTAAGTCACCTTTTCACCCCAGGTTGTAGACCTCCGAGAGAAAACCATCAAATACTTTGACTCCTTGGGACAGAAAGGAGACCACATTTGTAAAACTGTCTTGTGAGTAGCTGCTTTTGCTTTTTTTATCCCTTTTGCTTGTTTGTGAGGCCTTTTCCCCTCCCCATGTGAAGTGTTTGTGCCCTGTCCCATGGTGCTCCTCACTTTGTATGTCTTCTGTTGTGCTCAGTGTTTTGAATCCTTCAGTGTCAGAGGTGCTGCACATCCTGAGTGTCTTTGTCACTAAAAACCCTTCATCCAGCAGCTTTGTAGGGTGAGAGCAGGAGAGCAGCCTCACAAAGACAAATGCCAGAATCACTGAGGTTGGAAAAGCTCTCCAGTTTCACTGAGCCCATCCCATGACTGATCCTCACCTTGTCACCAGCCCAGAGCCCTGTGCAGAGCCTTCCTGCCCTCCCCACTCCCACCCAGCTTGGTGTCACCTACAAGGACACTGAGGGTGCCCAATCCCCTCATCCAGGTCATGGATAAAGACATTACACAGGGCTGGGCCCTGGGGAGCCCTGCTCACAGCCCTCACCGAGTCTCTAAGATTGGAATTTTCCCTCCACATTCCTTAAATCCTCTGCTGTGAGGATCCTCTGGCATTCCACTGCAATTTATCTTCCTGACACCTTTCAACAGCTTGTTGTTGTTGTTGCCCTAAATGAGGGAGATGAAAAGTGATTTTTGTGTTGTTTTCAACAGAAAATACCTGGAAGAGGAAAGCAGGGAAAAAAGAAACATTGAATTGACTGCTTCTGAGTGGACTCTTCACAGCATGGGCACAGAGGTATGGGAGCAATGCCTGGATTTGGAATGGGAGCTAGAACTCCTTGTCACAGAGGATTTAACACTTCCCAGGCAAGCAGAGGGAGATGATGTGCAGTTCACTGGGACTGTTCCTTGGGTTTGGGAGTGGTAAAGGGATTGTAGAAATAGGTTTTCAGGAATAGGTGTGGGTAAAATGTGTGCTACAACCAGATTGCTGCTCTTTCAAGACAGATAAAAATTCTCCATGTTTTTGTATTCCTCAGGAGATCCCTCAACAAAACAATGGAAATGACTGTGGAGTTTTTGTTTGCAAATTTGCTGATTTCATCTCCAGAGACAAACCCATCATCTTCACCCCGGTGAGAGGGGGGTGTCAACAGCTCCAGCCTTCCCCACACCCATGTGGGAGCCAGGGAAGCTGCTCAGCAGCTGGGGCAGGGGCTCAGGGGTTGTTCCTCATGTCTGGTGTTTGATTCTTCAGCAAAATTGTGGAATCATGGAATCCCAGGGTGGTTTGGGTTGGAATGCCACAATGGTCTTTGGAATGAGATGGTCTTTAAGGTCCAGCCAGGGATTTGGGATATCTGGCCTTTGTAGCTCTTGGTGAAATAGGAAAACTTGGAAAACTTCCCCGTTTTTTTTTTTTTTGCCAATTATTATTTGCCAATGTGGTGATCTTTAAATGTCCCTGTAAAGAAAAGTGGGTGTTTGTTGGGTGCTTGTTTCACCCTGGTATGAAACCCACCTTGTACCCAACTGGCAGGTGCTCAAAAGCAGCTTCCCACTCAAGAACCCCCTGGGTGTTAATGGAGATTTCCTGCCTCTTTCTCCCCTGGCTTCCCATGTGATGGATTTTTCCTGTTTCTTTTCAGGAACACATGCCTTACTTCCGCAGGAAGATGGTGTGGGAAATAATCCATCAGCAGCTGCTGGGAGACATGCACTGTTAGGGAAACACTGTTCTGTGAAAGAGTAGTATTTATTTCTTATTGTTTAGGTAAGACAAGATAAATATTAACTTATGTAAGAGCCTTATTGTATGGGAGGTTACTTGTTAATAGAGTAATTTATTTTTTAATTGAAAACTGATCTGCTCTCTCTGTGTGGTTTTTAACTTACTCCCCATCTGAAGAAAAACAGGGGCTGTCTCCTCTCCTGGTGGCCCTGGGGACATCCCTGTGCTGCTCCTGACCCAAAGACCCACAAGGTCCCTGCAGAGGGGCTTTGTCTGTCTCTGCTTTCACTGATTGTTCCAGATTGGTTCAATCTCAGGGCAGATTCTCCCAAGAATGAACAATTCCAAAGACACTCGTGTTTTATCCTTACAAATAATTAATCAGGGATAATTAATATTCCCTGAGGATGCAGAAGATCTGAGCATGAGGATGCAGCAGCTGGGAGTGTTTGAGGGGTCCTTTCACCCTTCCCTTTGGTTCCTCCTGTTTGGGGCTGCAGTTTTGACTGTCCCAGCTGCCACCAGAGCAGGATTCTTTATGCTGGAGGGGTGGGAGGGAAGAGCCTGGCTCTGGGGCTCAGGGAGGGAGGGTCCCTCATTGTGGCACCTGTCACCAGCCCAGGCAGCCCCACCCTGCCCCCAAAGGCCATCCCAGCCCCATCTGGTGCCTTTCCCCACTGGATGCTCCATCCAGGGATGTGCAGGAGGGGATAGGTGGCTTTGTGATGGCAACACTTCCCATTCCCAGGGTAAAACTACACCTGGCACTGCCTGCAACCCCATCCAGCCCTTCCCTCCCTGGCAGCAGGGAACTGGGCACCAGGGAGGAACTCGCAGCCGTGACCACCACAAGGAACCCCAAAGAAAGCAACAGAGAGCAGGCTCAGGCTCTGGTTAGCTGGATATATTTCTCTTTGTTGGTGTCTCAGGTTGGTTTTCACAGAACACTTTTGCAGTAGAGGAAAACGCGGATTCGCAGCCCACGGGAGCGGCGCTGGCACCGGCGCCTCCGCTCCCATCCCTGCTCTGCCCGTCGGCTTTCACCGCTTCCATCCATCACCTGGATTTGCTTAAACCCTTTTTCTTTTTTTTTTTTACTGTGTTTGGCTTTTTTTATTTTTTTCCCTTTTTTTTTTTTTGTTCTTTTTAACCATTTCTCAAGCTTTCTCCGAAGGAACAGCCACTGGCTCTCGGCTTGCAGGAGACTACAGAAGAGCTCTGGGACACAGGGGATGGTTTCCTTCTTCCACCTCGCAGCTGACTTGGTCGAGATCATTTTTCCAACTCGGTTTTTTTTTATTACAAAAATAAAAAAATGCTCCAACTATCAGTTTTACAAGGCATACAAAAATCTCTAAAAGGGCAACACAAGCGCAAGGTGCTGAGGTACGAAAACCTGAGGTAGTTTTTCTGTGTGTGTGTGTGTTGGGAGGGTTATTTGGGTTATTTTTCATTTGAAGCCAATTTTGCTGGTTGGGTTTTCCAGCCCTGGGCTGACAACCTCTTGTAAATGTGGTTTTTTCACCCATTTCCCCCTCCTCTCCCTGCAACAGGGATCTTTTCCTCAGAGATCCCAGTCCAAAGCAGGCAGGGCTGGTGCTGCCCATCATTCTCCAGGGATGTCAGTGCTGGGCAGTGATGGAGAGAGGACAGACAGACAGAAAGGGGGGACAGAACGGATGCAAACCCCGCTTTTGGAGTCCAAAGCAAAGAGGAAAGGGTGAAGGAGACGAACAATTCCTACACGAGGAATCTTGGCTCCTACAGGCCCTGCTCTTCTCAAAGCCCTTCAGAAATTGCTTTTTAACACTTACTCAGTATTTTTTTTTCCCTGCTGGCGATCCTACAGCTCTGCTCTACGGTGAGCTCCTGCCATTAAACCTCTAGAAAAGCCTGCTTTTGCTAAAAACAAACATCCCCCCCCCCCAAAAAACTTTTTAAAAAGTGAGTTAAAAAATAAAATCTTACAAAACTTAAAAATTGGCGTTAGTTCTGTTACTGATATATTAATTCTAAATTAACGGGGCGCCACGGCCCCCCCAGGCCGGGCGAGCTCCTCGGGGGTGGAATGGGCAGGTTTGGGGAGAATTCCAAACTAAAAACCACCTCTCTCTCTGCCTGGGTTAGTCTGACTGACCGGCGGGGAGCGGCGCGGGAGGCGGTGAGTAAGGCGGAAGCTGCGGGCTGGAGAGAGCCCCCCGTGCCCCGGGCTGCCAGCCGGGGGGCTCGGGGGTCTTTGGTTTGTCCCCTGACCTGCTGGGGCCGGCGCTGGCGGCGGGGGGTTACATTCGTCGGGCGGTGCTGGCGGGAGCCTCACTTGCTGTGCTGCGAGGCCGCGGCTCCCTGAGCGTGTTTGTGCTCCTGCTGCTTCACCTGCTGCACGATTTCCCTGATCTTGCGCTGGGCAGTCTGCAAAGGGGGCAAGAAACGGGGTAGCAACACCAGAGCTGAGCCCCCACCAACCCTACAGCATGACAACCCTACAGATACTAACATGAGGCTAGGCACATAAATAAGTGATTCTGTGATACTTCTGCTTTGCTAAAGCAAAGGTTTGGCTTGTTTTTCCATCACTCCCTGTGTTTGTGCTCCTGCTGCTTCACCTGCTGCACAATTTCCCTGATCTTGCGATGGGCAGTCTGCAAAGGGGGCAAGAAATGGGGTAGCAACACCAGAGCTGAGCCCCCACCAACCCTACAGATTCTAACACCAGGCCAAGCACGTGATTCTGTGATACATGAGGATGTGCTAAAGCCAAGGTTTGGCTTGTTTTTCCACCACTCCCTGAGCATGTCTGTGCTCCTGCTGCTTCACCTGCTGCATGATTTCCCTGATCTTGCGCTGGGCAGTCTGCAAAGGGGGCAAGAAACAGGGTAGCAACACCAGAGCTGAGCCCCCACCAACCCTACAGCACCACAACCCTACAGATTCTAACACAGGCTAGGCATGTGATTCTGTGATGCTTTTGCTATGCTAAAGCAAAGGTTTGGCTGTTCTTCCATTACTCAAGATTTTGAGGTGTCGCCACGCATTCGTGAACCCAGCCTGGTTAGATGCACCCAGGTGGGATGCAGGAGCCATTCTCACCTTGTGTCCAAGGCACAGATTTTGGCTGAATCGAGCCAATCTTTAATTTTAATGCAGCCAAAAACCCCTTCAGTGCATCCTGGGTGCACAGAAACCACTCAGAGCAGCTCAGGGGATGCTGTGCTCGGTGGCCTTCCTCAAACTGGGAATGCTGGGAGAGCCATGGCCAAACTTTACCTGACTGGCAAAGAAATGCCCAATGATTTTGACGACGACCTCCTCGTTCTCGTCCGGGGTTTGGTCTCGTGGCACGATGACTTCTGCGCTCGTTAAGTTCTGCAGTTCATTCACCTGAGCAAACAACAGAGATCCAGGTTTTGCTGGGGAAGAGACAAAATCCTCCACTGCTGGGACCACCCCAGCTCTGAGCCAGGACATGGCACCAGGCTGCTGTGGCTCACACCCTGTTCCCTTGGAATGGCCATCCAAGAGCCACCGCCAGGACAAAGGGACTGAGACATCACTGATAGCACAGAGCACCCTGCCAGAGCTGATGGGATGGATAGGGGATGGATAGGGGATGGATGGGGGATGTCCAGCCCTCTATTCCCAGGCCAGGTGGGACCCCCCCACACCCCCACGTACCGTCTTGCCACCCTTGCCGATGACGCGGCCGGCGGCGAAGGAAGGCACCTTGATGTGTGCTTCGAGCTTCACTTCTTCTTTCGGGTTAAAGAAGTTCTCCTCTTTCAGCTTCCCAAATATTCGCCCCTGGGCCTGGAGAGGGCACAAAAGGGACACAGAGGTGGTGGGCAGATGCTTGGAGGTGGCCTGCTGCGCCCTTCATTCCCACAGGCAATGATGTGGTCCCAAAACCGTGGTCCCAAGCTGAGAAGCTCTCCTGGCATGGTGGGGACCAAAGGGATGGTCTCACCTTGCCCCTACCCATGTCCCCAAGCCAGCTCCCACCCTGTGGCCATCATACCTTGAACTGAGCCTCGGGTGGCCCTGTGATGATCACCATGCGCTCGCTGGCATCCGGCCCTTCTGCTGGGGCAATCTGCAGAGGGATGGGGAGGAGTGTGAGTGTGACCCCTCCTTGGCAAGACCTCCCCTCTGTGGGACGCCCCCCATTCAGGGACACTCCCCTACCCAAGCAGTGGTGACAATCAGGATGCTGCAGGACTGGTTTCTACTCATCTGAGGAGCAAAACCATTCACCAAGGGCTCCCTTCTCTGCCCTCAGCAGTGGGAAGGGGAAACTGAGGCACAAAGCCCTGACCCAGCCCCTCATTCCCACTCACCTTGATGGAGGCGCCAGCAAACCGTGCCAGCTGCTTGATGTGCTGCCCCTTCTTCCCAATGATGGCCCCCACTGCCTGTGTTGGGATGAACAAGTTCACAACCTCCTGCTCCGGCACCTGGAAAGGGCACGAAGAGCCAGAGGGTCAGGGGAACAGCTGGGCCAGGGGGCTGCTCCCCCTGCCAGCATTCCAGCCTTGAAGAGGTGCTGGGCTGGGTTGTGTTGGGTTGGGTTGGGTTCTCTTGAGTCGAGTTGTGGTCCTGCCCTCCCACAAGGTGCCCAAGGGAAAACCTCATGGCAGGAGGTGCCAGGGCACTTTTGGGGAAGGGAAACTTACAGGATGCTGATGGGGGAAGGCTCCAGCTGGGGGGGCTCTGTACAGACTCGACAGATAGGCTGAGGAGCCCTGTGGTGGGAGAGAAAATGAGGGGCAGTGACATCAGCGATGTCCTCAAGGTGCCAGCCCCTTCCCAACACCCCCACCCTGACATGGGGAGTGTGTCACCACCAGGAGGAGGAACACAGTGACCACAGGCACATCCAAGGATGAGCTGCAGCCCGGATCCTGTGCCTATGGCACAGCACGAGGCTGGGATGGGGATGGGAGCTCCCAGTTAACCCCAGTCCCTCCCCACTGATGCTTTTTTGGCTTTGTCCTGCTGATGTTTGTATCAGAAAAAAAGATCTCCTTCTGGCCTCACCAGGGGGCTTGAAAAAGGCCACACAAAGCTTTGGGTTGAAGGACCCCACACCTAACACTGCCTTTCAGGAGACCTGTCCTGCTCCTCTCCATCACACCCCACATAAATAATTCCCACAGCTGTCTCCCAAAGGTTGTGGATTCAGGCACAGCACCCTTCGTCCACAGGCTGAGAGTGACCAACCAACCCTCCTGGAGCCCTCCAGAGCCACCCCACACACCCCACACATCCTCCCAGCACTCACCGTCCTCCTCCGCCCGCTCTGCTGCTGGCATTGTAGGGAAAGAAAACAGCACAGGTAAATTAACCCACAGCTCAGAACAAATTATTGAAGAACTAATGGAGGCAGCCCATGGTGCCTGAGCAACCTGGGATGGACCTTCTCCACCAGCACCTTGGCCCTCCTGTTCTCCTGGCACTGCAGCATCCCTGCCCACTGTCACCTCAGGCCAGTGGTGGCCTTGGGGTCAGGACTGAAGAGCACCTACATGGTTTTTCCATGCTCTCTTCAGAGAGCAGCACCCTTGGGGCACAGCCAGTCCTTAAACACTGGTGGAACCCAGAGCAGCACAACCCAGGGATGCATCTGATCTTCTCGGTGGCTGCCACCTTCATTCCCTGTCCTCTCCACTTTGCTGCTGCAATGAGCATCCTCCCCAAAATGGCTGAGAGTCAGAACTCCCCATGAGGTGGCTCCCAAACCCAACAGCTCCAGGCACCAGGAACACGCCACACTTACTGCAAAGGGGTGGTAGGGGGTGGCAGCTGCAGCCCCCCGGGCCCCGGGGGTGGATGGCAGCATGGACAGCCCTGTGGAGAAGATGCCCAAAGCACTAAGGTTCAGCCCTGGGATCAGGTTGGCTTGTTGCTGGGAAAGGAAAGACACGGAGAAAGGTGTGAAAGGTGGAGGAGAACTGAGCTTCTCAACACAGGCACGGGCGAGGCCCAACCCTTGTTGTAACACATTGATCTCCACTGTGGATTTTTGCCTGCAGTGGAGCAGGCCCAGGGAGGGCTGGGCTTACGTTGACGGCCACCACGTCGCTCTCGTAGGCCTCGCGCAGCTTCTTCATGATCTCCACCTCGGCGTTGGAGCAGGCCTCCGTGCTGCCCTTCACCGTGATGGTGCGCTCGGGGTTGTAGATGGTCAGGTCCTGCAAGCTGCCCCATGGGAAAATCCAGAGACACGGTCACATCCCTTCTTCAAGTCATGGAAAACCCCGGGAGAGCTCAAATCACAGCTAAGGGTTCCCCACGGGACAGAGTGAGAGCTCCGCGCCCTCTCCCTGCCCAACGCCTGGGATGAGGGACATCCACCTGGGATAGGGAATGCACATGGGAGGGCACAGCTGCTCTGTTTTCCAGCTCCAGCACTGCTTGTACCATGTTGGACAGAATGGGGTGGCCTGGTGTCCACCAGGACTTCACTGAATCATGGAATCATGGAATGGTTTGGGTTGGAAAGGACATGAAAGCGCATCCAGTTCCAGCCCCTGCCATGGAAAGGGACACCTCCCACTAGACCAGATTGCTCCAAGCCCTGTCCAACACTTCCAGGGATGGGGCAGCCACAGCTTCTCCAGGCAATCTCCCACCCTCAGAGGGAACAATTCCTTCCCAATATCCCATCTAACCCTGCTGTCTGACCATTCCCCCCGGTCCTGTCACAGGAACTTACGGGGAGATGGTGATCTTGGTGCCCGTGTCCTGCTCAATCTTCTTGAGGTTGCGGCCCTCCTTGCCAATCAACCTCCCCACCAGGCTGTTGTGTGCCAGGATTTTCAAGGGAATCTCTTCTGCTCTAAAATGGATTAAGAAAAAATCAAATCTAAAGGTCCAGCCAGTCAGCCAACAAAGAAATCTCCAGCCACAGGTACTAAGGATTTGATGGAAAGAAGGACCACCACCACGGGGTCCCACCACGCTGTGTCTGAACCAGGAGCACTCACGATTTCGTTTCATCAGCCTCCTTCTGCATGATGTCCAGGATCATGCGGCACGCTTCCGAGCACCCCTCTGGCGTGGCGTGGATGGTGATGGGCTTCTCGGCAGCGCCGGCGTTCTCCTTCCGATGGATGTCAACCCTGTGGTGAAACAACCAGCACAGAGGAGCCCCTCAGATGGGCCTGGGGCCACACGGAGGGTTCTGAGAGCTCAGGAGCTGAGAAAAACTCATTTCAACACTTGCTCAAGCTGTGGGGTGAGCCTGGGTGTCAGCTGCATCTACCAGCACCTGGCTCACGCAAGCCCAGGCAGTGTTTGGTTTTGAGCGGTTTGGATCAGATTTGGACCACGTTTGCCTGTAGGACCCGAGGTCCTGGAAGCTGAGGGGCGTCACAACATCAACCAATGCATGGAGGGGGCAGAACAAATCCTCAACTGGACAAAAGCCCTGAGCAACCTGGTCTATCATCATCATCATCATCATCTCTGCCGCCGGCCCCGCTTGGAGCAGCAGACGGGATCAGAGGCCCTGCCGAGCTCCGCCTCTCTCTGCACAACACCCGAGGCTGTCCAGCGACCTTGGGCACAGAGAGCACTTACCCGTGGGCAGCGTCTGTCTGTCCCGACACGGAGGCACCCGGCAACAACAGCGCTGGTACTCACGCCCTTCCCGGGGGGACCAGCAGGCTCCCGTGCGCAGCGGCAGGGACCGTGCTCTACTCCTCTGCTCCTCCCTCAGCTCATGGCTCATGGCGCGAGGAGGCACGGCCTCCAGCTCGCTCCTCACGCTCAACCGTACCTGGCAAAGCCCTGAGAGAGAGGGAGAGAGGAAAGCAGGGTAGGAGACTCCCGCACCTCGACCACGCGCCTTGGGCTACAGGGGGAGGAACCCTCACGTCTTCTCCGCGCGATGATCCGCGCGCTCTTCCCGCCGGACGGTGATGCCGTGCTGCGGCCATCCTGCCATGGGCCACCACCGTGGCGTTCCTGCCACTGCTGCAAGTCTTCCAAGCAGGTGTGGAAGCGGCAGCTCAGCCACTCTGGAATGCTGCCAGCACTGGGGTCCCCTCCGGGCATATCTCCAAGGTCCTGTCCTGATGGGATCATCCAGGGTGTGCTGCACGTGCCAGGCCAAGGGCTGGGGGGCAGAGTCACCACACGGTGCCACGCTGGGGTCCAGGTGGGTTTGCACAGGTCAACTCTTCAAGAGCCAGCACGTTGGAACACGGATGGTGGAAGGGGAGCAGCTGGGAGAGCCTTCCCTGGGAGAAGGGACTCCAAAGGGACCCCGAGTGGTTCCATCCAAGCACTGAACAGGGAGGGAAGACAGCGTGGTTCCCTTCATAGGCTCCATCTCTCCAGATCTCCATGGCTTCAGTTGGTGCTCCCAGACACAGACTTCCATCAGGTTGGCCTGGAGGATCCGTTCCCAGCAGGTACAGGGACACTTGCTGCCACCCCTTTGATGGGAACAGGGCGAACACACCATGATGGCCACATGAGGCGATGACAGACCAGGCTGATGCTCCCATGGCAGGGGGAATTGATGAGGAATCCCAACAAACCCCACAGATGGGAGCCATGCAGCAGCTGAGGCTGGTGGAGAGGAGAACACGGCTGAGCCTTCATGCCAGAGAGGAACCAAGTGCCAGGGAAGTGCTGAATGGAGGCACCGAGGTGATGAGGAGCTTGCACAAGCCTCAGAAAGGGGCACAAGCCAGGTTCCAGGCTGACCAACCCATCCCATGGGATCACCAGATTCAGGATGAGCTCAAGAGAAGACACATCCCATGTCCGGATGCGTGAGCTCACTTGCCAGAGAGATGAAGGGATGCCAGGAAGGGGTCACTGCTTTCAGGCACATCCCACCCCAGAGAGCTGGAGAAGGGAGAGCTCTGGAGCTGCCAGCACATCCCAGTGCCGCTGCTGAACTGCTCCATTCCAACAAGAGGATGGAGAAGGGGACTTTGAGTACCTTCACCCCATCACCAGGCGCTGCAGGGAGGGATGACCAGGGCTGGGGGGACAGGTTTGCCAACGGTGCAGCAGGAAAAGCCTCCAAGAGACCTTAGGGTGGGCTGGGAATGCTTCAGAAGGACACCCCTCTCCAGGTGGACAACACAGTGTGCCTGTAGGGTTATCCCAGTGGATAGCCATGGTAGCCATGATCCTCTCCTCATGGAGCTCCAAGGGCTGTGGAAGGTCTTGGTCTGGGTTTCTTCATGGAAAAACACGGCTCAGCTTGGGCAGAGTTTTGCCTCCTGGGGCTCAGAAGCATCTTTGGGATCTCTGTGAGTGGCACCAGGGGTGAAATCCAACGTGACCAGAGGAATCCAGAAGCCAGCATCGCTCTGGGGAGTAGCAGGGGCCGGGCAGCAGGATGTCACCCTCAGATCATCACTGGCAGGTGAGGGCAGGGACAGAGGGTGGATGGCACCCAAAGTGAAGGACAGGGCTCCTGTGGCTGCCTGGGATGGATTCCTGAGGGTTCCCTTCAGCCAAGCCTGCAGGCAGGGCCGGAGAGGGCAGAGCACTGAGCAGGACCTTCCTCCATGGCCCAGGTCTTCAGGGCAGGCACACGGAGCCACCCCACCAGGAGGGACAATTCAGGGGCAGAAACTGCTCCAAGCAACAGCATCTGGTTCCATGGCTGGGAGAAACTGGCACCTTCCCACCTTCCTTGCTAGGCTCAGGGCTTGGAAAGGGCAAATTCCGTTCTTGGGGGGTGAGGACACAGCTACACCTGCTGCTCATCCCACCAGGACTCACCTGGAAAAGGGCTTGCAGCCAACCAGGATCTGCTCACCAGGCTACCAGGTGAGCAAGCCAGGCTCCAAGAGCTCCTCTCCCTACTCCTCTGCTCCTCTTTCCATACAAACCTCTTCCTGCCAACCCAGCACCAGGGTTTGGCTCCTCTTTCTACCTCCAGCCACACTAGTACCAAAGATTTGCCTCTAAAAACTCCTCTGAGAACTGGGATGCTCTGGGACAGGACTCCTACGTCCCATGGGATCACCAGGTGCAGGATGATGAGCACAGGAGAAGACAGCTTGGGGTTAAACACAAACACACCTGGGCAGGAACAAACCATGCAGGAAAACCATGCAGAGAATGAGCGGTGAGATCAGGAGAACAGCAACAAGAGAAACATGGAAAACTTTGGCAAGACAACCCCATTTTTTTGGCTTTTTTTCCTTTTTTAGTTCAAAAATAAACACGTTAATAGCTAAAAAAGGCTTCAAACAGTTACAAAAGCCCATCCTTCTCGTGGCAATGCTCCCACAGTGTCCCTTTCCCCTCAACATCTCTAGCCCACATGGGATGAGCAGGATGAGCAAATCCCATAAGAACCAAGACCACTGCACTGAGCATTCACCTTTAGGATTTGATCCCCAAACTTGCCATTTCTCCCTAAAGCCTCATCCCATAAAGCTGCTCTCGTGAGGCTTTAGGAACTCATTCCAGGCCTTTTTCCAGTGTGCATCCCCCTCCTGCAGCACCCAGACCACCCTGGCCAGCAGGAACGGTTCAGCACCTGAGCTCTGCCACCACCCCACGAAACCAGCAGTGGCTGGCACTCCAAAGCCCCCCAGCGCAGGGAGAACCCGAGCTGGGACCTACAGCACCCTAGGGAAGGAAAACAAAACCATTGCAAGTACTTACTTGGACTGGGTTTGCTTAGTAAGGTTCTTTATGGTCAAGCCCTCCTTTCCTATGATCGCACCAACAAACTGCGTGGGCACCAGCATCCTCAGTGGGAACTCGAGCTGTTTGGGCTGTGAGGAGCCCCCTGGGGAGGAGCCCCGCTCCCTGGAGGAGTGGCCCCCGCGGCGGGATCGCTGGGGGGGCGGAGGGGAGCTCACCTCTTCATCCGGGATGTAGGAAATCTTGAAGGAACAGTTCTCTAACTGCTGGTCGCTCAGCTTCTCTATGGCTCTGCAAGGCAGCGAGGTGCAGGGCGTGGTCAGGGGCTCCCCTCCAGCACCTCCACCACATGCAGAGCGTGGGCCCTTCCCAACTTGCATCCTCTTCCCTCCCCAGTCTGGAGAACATGGCCATGGGAAGCCAGAGCCCCACACTTTTCCCACCAGGAGCAAGCCCCATAACCTGGTGAGACATCATCCCCTTCCACGCGGGCCATGCCAAAGCTGGCACATGACTTTTCCCCCCAGCAGAGGTGGGATGGCAGCCCAGGGACCGGCCCCTTCACCTGGAGCTCCCACACAGCATGGGGATGGTCTCACGGGCTCTTGGGACATGGCAAAGGTGGCAGAGCAGCTCTGGGGCACCAGGGAGAAGGATGCAGCACGTGGTGCCCCCTCTGTTGGGCACTCTGACTCCCTTCCCAGCTGGATGAGGCTGGGAGGCAGCACCTGGACTCTCCATCCCCCAAGCCCCTCCTCAGCTGTGATGTTTGGCCACGCTGGCATCTGCCATGACCCTGCATGGCTCCAGCTTTCCCTGCTCCTCCCGCATCCCACCGCTGACAGATCACAGGCAGCTCCTTGCCAGGCCTGAATTCCACATCCTCTGAGGACTTCTGCAGCTCCACCACCCTTTTCCTAAGTCCAAAAAAGCCCCTTATCCCAAAGCATTAAGCACTGCTCTGTTGGGGAAACTCTTTGTCTTCCTTTATTGCCACAACTCCCCAGACCATGGTGGGATTTTTGGGGCTGTCCTGTGCAGGACCAGGATTGGGACTCAGTGATCATTGTGGGTCCACGATTCTGAGACACTCATGTCATCTTTATCTGTGGTCCACAGCACATCCACTCAAGGCTGGAGGCACCAAAAGGATTCTCCTCTGCCCTCCTGGACCAGCAGATCCCTGTCCCCATCTCTGTCCTCAGTTATCCAACGCCACAATGGGTCAGCTCAGATGGGAAGCTGGCAGAATATCCATCAACAAATGGACTCACAAAAGCTCTTTGGGGCCTGGGATCTGCTCTTGACCATATAAAAAAACCCCTGGCCACTAATAATAATAAGCTCACTCCTTACTGGGTGGTGTCCAGCACAGGGCAGAGGTCTCTAAAAGACTGGAACAAAATAATTGTTTGGAACCATATTTCCACTTCTGAAATAATGTGTACTACCCCATCTCCCATGCCAGGGGACAGCCCAGTGGTGGGACAGCTTAGAGAGGCCTGGAAGATACCTGGGACGCCTTGGGAAAGCTGGTGTGGTGTGAAATCCCGGGCAAACCAAACCAAACCAAACCAAAGCAAAGCAAACCCCACTCACACTTTGGCCTCCTCCTTGGTGGCGTAGGTCACGTTGACAACGGCAGTTTCTGTGTCTGTGTTCACTGTGGGAGCAAGAGAAGCAGAGTTGGAGCAGGGCTGGGAGAGGTCACTGCTGCTCTCAGCACGCTCCAGAGGGGGGGATACACCTGGGATGGGGGCAGGGACATGCCTGTCCCATGGCATGCCTGGGCACCCTGGGTTTGTTTTCCCCTGGGCACCCTGGGTTTGTTTTCCCCTGGGCACCCTGGGTTTACCCCCAGCACAAGGACTGGGCTGGATCCAGGGCTGGATCCAAGCAGAATGCAAGGCTGGACATCCCTGACCCACCAGTGGATCCCAAGCTACACTCAGCTCATTTTTGCTTTCAATTTTTCGGGGACCAGGGGCATTCCCAGGGATGGTGGACGGACAGCCCACATCATCCCACCAGCAGGGTTTGAGTCCAAAACCCATTTCAGACCAGTGCTGCTGGTCTGGTTATCCAACTAGGTTTCATCCCAGCGGGCTTCCTGCAGCCTGGGCAGAGCTGGGGAGCAGCACTGGGAATTTTGCAGGGATGCTGGACCATCTTACCTTGCTCTACATTCTCCACCGTGCCATACTGAGCTAAGAGGCCATCCAGCACCTGGGGACAGAGCAGCAAACAGGGCAGGTGAGGCTCCAAGCAGGGCAGGAGCCCACTCCACCCACAAACACCCTCCAGCACCACCCACCTGCATCCCATCATCATCCATTATCCCAGAGCTGACCCAGCACTCCAGGCTGGCCCCCAGCCAAAAGCAGGCAGGAGCTGGAGCCCAGTTCAGGCTCCCTCCCTGCATTACTGGGAGGTTAAAGGGTGGCCCACGTGCAGGCCATGTGCTCCAGCAGCACAGCTCATGCTGCTGGAGAAGGTGATGAACGGGATGCTTTTGGGGTTTTTGGGATCAGCCACTTCTTACCTCCCACTGTAGGTGGGGAGGGATGTTTCGGATCTGGATCTTCCTGCTCCTGCAAAGACAGAGCCCTGGGTTAGGGTCTGCAGGCACCTCAGAGCAGAGGGAAAAGCCCCTCTGGGAATCACACGGCAGCTGTGACAGCTTCCCAAAGCATCCCACCTCCCCACAGCGAGCCAGGGCAGCCCAGCCCCGGGGAGAGCCACTTCTCCTCGCTGTGCCCTGGTCAGCACTGGGCTGGAGCTCTCTCTGGAACGCTCCCTCCTCATGCTGGCTGTCAGGTTTCCAAGGAAACCTCCTGAAAGGAGCCTCTGCAGAGCCCTGACCGCACAGGGATGCACAGACAGCCCTGCCCACGCTGCTCTGGGCTGGGACAGGACCCCAGCCTGGCCAGGCCAGCCCTGCTAAACCCTGAGGGGAGCTCTCCAAAAGCACATCCAGCTGAGCCTCACCACTTCCCAGCAATGTGGGGCTGCTCTCCTTGGGGAAACGCAAATGAATATCCTTGTAAGCCTGAGTTTGGAGATGGCCAACACACCCAGCCTCGTCCAGTGGCACTTCCAAACTCACAGGACAACATGGCTCACTCCCAGCCTGGCTGTGGCTCCATCCTGGACATGGTTTCATTCCCAACCTCATTATGGTTGCATTCCCAAATTGGTGAAGCCATGGCTTCATTGCCACCCTGGCCGTGGCTGCACAGGAAGCCCTGCCAAGGCTTCCCAAGGGTAAAGAGCCCCCAGACATCTCCTCAGCCTGGCTGTGAGATGTGCTTGGGCAGTGACAGGTTCTGACACAGCCCAATCCATGCAGGATCCAGCCAAGCCTTGAGCCACGAGCCACCCTGCTGCCATAAGGCAGGAAAATCAGAAAGGAAGGCTTCAAAAGATCAAGGCTGCTCTCCTTGTCAGGGTAGCCCTTTGCGAGCTCCCATGTGAAAGCAATCCTAGGGAGAGCTGTTCATTAGCATAACAATCTATTCCTAGGTGAAACACAACTAACACCTTATAAGTGTATAAAATGTTTCCACACTGATAGAAACATGAAAACTATCCCTCACAAACAACTTTTCCTACTTTGGGAGTTGGAGTGACCCCCAAGAGACACATCTCACCCCTGAGATGATGGGTGCCAGGCTGCGAGGCCAGAGGGCCTGAACAAATCCCAGCCAGTCCCAAACCATTGGAGAGAGCTGGACACGCTGCCCAGTCACCCCCAGACCCAAACCCACGGGGGGCACCTTCGTCCCAAGGTGCCCCTGCTCAGCTCCAGCATCACCACAGCCACCCTCCTCTGCACGTGGGAACCACTGGGGTGCCCCAGCTTGGGCATCCCACAGCTGCTCTCCATTTGGGGTTCACTTGGCTCAGCCCACCTGTCCCCAAAGCCCAGGGGACACAGGGCACCTGGAAGGGGCACACCCAAGAGAAACCAGCGCAGCAGCTGGACAAATCCCTCTGCCACTCCTGGAAAAGCCCTGCCCTGAACTGAATTGCTCCAGAGCCATAATTTCCCTACTCCTCTGCCAGGGGAGATGCCAGAGCAGCCCTGGTCTCCCCAGGCGCTGCCTCACCCTCCCAAAACACCCAAACAGAAGAACCACAGCAGGTGCCACATAACCCCACTTCCAACATACATCCACACCAGAGCACAGCACCTAAAGGCATCCAAAGGGCACTCAGGCTTCAGCTCCCATGGGCAGCATTCCCAGCAGCTCAACATCACCACCCAGCATTGAAGACAAGGTTATTGCTCCTCCTGGGTGTGCTCATGGCTCTTGTAACTGCACACCTGGCTGAAGCAGTGCTGGACCCGTCACAGCCATCACTGATGGAGCCAGGGATGCACATCTGGAGCCATGACAAGTGGGTGAGTTATTCCCAGGGGCATGGAATAACTCATCCATTCCCAACACCACTCCCAGGAGAACTTTGTGACAGAAAAACCCTTTATTTCGCTTTTATTTTAGTTTCATTTTCCCGCACCTCAGGGCTGACTCCAGGGCACGCACACAACACCAGCACAGGAGCTGACGATGGCCACGTTTCACCCACCCCGTTCTGCAGCAGGCTGGTGGGAATTTAAGGAGTGAAATAAATCCTAACAACCAGATGGGGGAAAAACACTCGGCTGCGTGATGCAACTGGCCCTGCTGTGGTGAGTGCCCTCAGATAACCTGGAGAGCTGCATCCCTCTGCCTCTTCCTCCACACACCCACCTCGCTGCCTCAGCAGCTTCAAGGGCTGAAGAAACCAGCCTCAGCTGCTTTTTTCCCTTCTAAATTGATCCCAAACTGGTCCTGCTCACCAGCAGCTCGAGGAGGAAGCAGCTCCTCCACCCCAGAGCAGGGTTTGGGTGCCAGGAGCTGCCGGCAGCACAGGGAGCACCGAGCAGTGAGTGAGGAGGTAAAGCGGGCTCGTGAAATAACCCAGGATGGGGCTGTGTGTCCTCTCATGCACACACCAGAGCAGAATCATGGGCTGGCATCACAGTCCTGCATGGAAAGGGGATGGAAAACCAACCCCCAGCCATCCACGCCCTGCCAGCATCACCACTGCTACCTCCACCTGCTGAAATCATGCAGTGACACAGGAAAGCCTTAAAACTTGGGGTTTGTTCCCCAGAATCAGGAGGATTGAGGGGGTTTTGGCACAATTCACCATTTTCCAGCATGGCTTCCAGGGAAAGAGAGGGCAACAACCCCCTTGAAATCCCGAGACACAGAAGGACAAGCATAAAAATGTGAGTGAGGAGGTAAAGAGGGCTCGTGAAATAACCCAGGATGGGGCTGTGTGTCCTCTCATGCACACACCAGAGCAGAATCATGGGGTTGGCATCACAGTCCTGCATGGAAAGGGGATGGAAAACCAACCCCCAGCCATCCACGCCCTGTCAGCATCACCACTGCTACCTCCACCTGCTGAAATCATGCAGTAAAATGAAAAGCTTTAAAACTTGGGGTTTGTTCCCCAGAATCAGGAGGACTGAGGGGGGTTTTGGCATAATCCCCCCTTTTCCAGCATGGCTTCCAGGGAAATAGTGGGTAACAACCCCCTCGAAATCCCAGGACACAGAAGGACAAGCATAAAAATGTCATGAAGTTGTGAAATGAGAATGAGCCACCAGGTCCCTGCCCAACATCCACAATCCTTCCTGGATTTTCCCCGTTGGCCCCATGGATCTCCCACCCATCCCTTAGTCAAGAAACTCCAGAGGGGCTTTGTCTCCCACAAATTTGGAACTAGAAACAAGCTGGCTTCAAAATAAGCTCTATAATATAATAATAAAACCTCAACAAAATAATCCAATAATAAATTAATATTGTGATATAATGCTATATAATAATATAATACAAAATATAGAAAAATAATATATAATGGTATCTAATTAATACAGTGGAATGTAAGGGATGGCTTCAGCACTCTCTGCCCTAAAAAACACAGATTTTTTTTTTTCCTACTCATGCTTTGTAATATCTTACTATGATAAAGCTTAAAGGGATTTTATCACCTTCCACCTCAGATCAGTGCTGAGGGCAGAGAACACATGCTCTGCCACCTCCTGTTTTCCATAAAAATCAATTTTCAAGAGAACTGGGGGAAAAAAGCAAAGGGAAAACACGCTGAAAACCCAGTGGGGGCTCTGCCTGCTCTATGAAATATTTGTCCCAGGCAAGAAAACATCTACAAAAAAAAAAAAAAAATCCCATCATCAGGCAGGGACCAAACTCTGTCCCAGCTGAATTTTCCAGCTCGGAGGCTGAGCCAACAGCCCCCTGAGCGGGCAGGGAGGGAAGTGGATGCTGGATTTGTGATTGCTCATTATCACATTTATTTTCTGCGTTTGCTGGGGCCGTCCTGGAGGAGTTTTGGTGCATCCCAAGCCCGCCCAGCAGCAGCTCCACGAGCATTAAAGAGCTGCCCCAGTTTCCAGGAGGCTGCGGCTGCTCCAGCTCCCCTCGCAGCCCGGGGGCTTTGCTCTTAAGGAATTAAAAACCCCGGGCTGGAAAAGGGTCCGGCCCCGTGCGTGGATCAACAATGGGGATGGAGGGGAATCATCGGGAATCCGGCCCATCTGTCACCATCGCATCGCGGGGAAAACAAAGGAGGGAGGGGAGGAGCAGGGGGAAAGGAGAAGGTACAAAAAAAAAGAGGGGAAAAAACAAAGAGAGGGGGGGAAAATGATGGGGAAAGAGATAAATGGGAGAGGTGGGGGGAGAGGAGGAAGGGGGGAAAGAAAGAGGGGGAAAGAAGGAAAGGGGATAAAAGATAAGGGGACATAGAGGAGGAAAGGAAGGTGGGGAAAAGGGGGAAGAGAGGGAAAAAAGGGAGAAAGAAGAGTGGAAAAGGAAAGAAAGGAAGAGAAGAGAGGGGAAAGAAGGAAAGAGGATAAAAGATGAGGGGGGAAAGGAAGAGGAAAGGAAGGTGGGGGGAAAGGGGGAAGGGAGGGGAAAAAGGGGGAAAGAAGAGTGGAAAAGGAGTGAGGGGGGAAAAAGGGGGAAATGAAAGGGGAAAAGAAGAGGGGGAGAAAAGGGAAAATAAGAGGGAGAAAAAAGGGGGAAAAAGAAAGAAAGAGGGGGAAAGAAGGAAAGGGGATAAAAGATAAGGGGAAAAGAAGGAGGAAAGGAAGGTGGGGGAAAGGGGGAAGAGAGGGGAAAAAAGGGGGAAAGAAGAGTGGAAAAGAAGAGAGGGGGAAAAGGAGGAAATTAAAGGAAAAAAGAAGAGGAGGAAAAGAAGATGGGGAGAAAAGGGAAAATAAGAGGGAGAAAGATGGGGAGAGGGAGGGAGGGAGGGGAGGGAGGGAGGGAGGGAGGGAGGGAGGGAGGGAGGGAAGGGAAGGAAGGAAGGAAGGAAGGAAGGAAGGAAGGAAGGAAGGAAGGAAGGAAGGAAGGAAGGAAGGAAGGAAGGAAGGAAGGAAAGGAAGGAAGGAAGGAAGGAAGGAAGGAAGGAAGGAAGGAAGGAAGGAAGGAAGGAAGGAAGGAAGGAAGGAAGGAAGGAAGGAAGGAAGGAAGGAAGGAAGGAAGAAAGGAAGAAAGAAAGAAAGAAAGAAAGAAAGAAAGAAAGAAAGAAAGAAAGAAAGAAAGAAAGAAAGAAAGAAAGAAAGAAAGAAAGAAAGAAAGAAAGAAAGAAAGAAAGAAAGAAAGAAAGAAAGAAAGAAAGAAAGAAAGAAAGAAGAAAGAAAGAAAGAAAGAAAGAAAGAAAGAAAGAAAGAAAGAAAGAAAGGTGAGAATGAAGGGGGAAAGAAGGGCAGAGAAGAAGGGAAAAAAGGGGAGAAAATAAGGGAGAAAGGAAAGGGGGGTAAAAGAAGAGGGGGAATAGGGGAAAGAAGAGAGGAGGGAAAAATGGTAAGAAAATAACGGGGGGAAAGAAGGAGGAAAGAAAAAGGTGGAAAATAGGGGGAGAAGAATGGGAGGGAAAAGAAGGGGGAAAAAATCACGGAAAGGAAATGGGGGTAAATAAACAAGGGAAAGAAGGGATAAAATATTAATGGAAGCAAAGACCCACGTGGAAAGGAATCTAAAGAAAACCAAAACTCAAACACCACCAACTCCCAGTTCACCTACACCTGCAAATAGAAATGAAATAATAAAATAAAATAAAATTAAATGAAATTAAATAAAAAAAATAAAATAAAACAAGCAGTGGCGTCATCCCCATCCAGAGCCAGCACTGCAGTCTGGGAAAGGATCAGTTCCAAGGGGATTCTCCTGGCCAGCCCATTGGGAACAGCATCCCAGACCTATGGGAAACTGGGCTCACATCCAGGGGGCAGCAGGAGGGGGGTTTCCCATCCTGGATGTGACCAACATTGCCCTGGCAACTGCATATGTACGTCGATATATATAAAAAAAATATATATAAATTGTCTTTTTGTACATAAATATGTCTTATAAAATTTTATATACTACATAGGAATATTTTGTGTATTTTATGCAATTTAATATCTTTCCATGAATGTTTCATATAAACATACATAAATATAAAATCATAGAGTGGTTTGGGTTTGAACTTTAGAGTTCATCTAGTCCACATATGTCACAGAAAATTATGTACTAGAAGTATATTTTATACTTATAAAATATATATATGTAACTTTTATATAGTATCTTTATACACATCATATCTTTTATTTATATCTACGCAAAAGACACCAAATGCTTTAAACACACCACCACACATTATTAATCTGTATCAATACATAACATATTAAAAGTTTTTAAATGTATCTGTTTAAGGATACAGGACTCGGTCTGAGAGCAGCCCCACTCCTAGCACCCCAAATTCAATTTTCTGCTCCCCGCGAGCATTTCCAGGCACACATGGGGAGGTTCCAGGGGCTTTTCCTGCCAAAGCAACGGGAATTCCTCTCTGCTAATTAAGCAGCTCACTAACGACAAGCAATAATTGATAAGGGAAGCAAAGATGGGGTGTCCAGAGGAAGAACAAAGGGCCTGGATGTTCATCACCTGCTTTAACATCACCAACATTTCTGGGTTGAAAAGCACAGGGAAATAAGTAAATAACCAACAAAAGCAAAACCACGCAGAAAGGAGAATTGAATTGGTGCTCAAAAGATAATTGTTTAAGGGTAATTGTATTTCAAACAGGAGAAAGTGCCATAAAATCACCCCCAGCAAAGCCACTCGGGCAGGCACCAGCACCTCTCCCCCTCAGCCACCTTTATCTGGGACAAACCACCCAACTTTTAGACATAATGAGCTATTTGTATACAGCAATTTAATATTTCAGTGATTTCCAGGCTCCCCTCACTGCTCTTCACATCTCCCTCATGCTTTCCTTTCTCCTTTCTGACAATTATGGCACAAGCAGACATTAAAAGGCACCTTCACAACCAAAACCCTCCAAATTTGACTGGTTTGGGGACAATAACTGGAACTCTGCTACTTTTTAAACTCCTCATTTAATACAATTCTTGTATACAAGTCAGCACTGGGTTAGCTGAGTTTTACTTCCCATTTTTCCCATTTTTTACTTTTCTAAAATCCTCTTTCTTTATATAACTTCGTATGTTCTTTCTTTTCCATCTTTCTTTTCCATTAACACGATTTTTTAAGGTTTTAGGAATACACAACCAATCTTTAAGGAGGAAGATGCTGCTGCTTCCCCCACGGCCACCCTCCAAAAGCAAAATACTCTTGGAGTAGGATTGCTTCAAGCAAATAAAAAAAAAAGTATTCCTTACTCCTGCTGAGTTCAAAATCAATTTTAAAAGAATTTAAAATTTGAAAATGTTGGTAAAAATATAAAATATAAAGTGATTTTTTTCTTTAATTCCCTAAGGCATGATACATACAAGGGGAAACAAAATTTTTTGAGGCTGTTGGATATTTCCTAGAGGAGCCCAGACCATTGGGATGGCGCAGAAGGGCTGATTTGGAACCCGTGGGAGGTGAATCGATGGGCTGGGCAGGATTCAGGCTCCTTCCCACCACTGTCACATTTAATTCCTGCCTTCGGAGAAACAGAAACAACCCCGGTGCCAGCGCCTCCCCTCGAGGAATTCCCTTCCCTGCTTCCCGTGGCCGGATGTCCCAGGGGTTTTCCAGCCGGTTCCTTTTCCAAATGTGCTTATATGTATATAAATCTACTGATTAGATTATATATACATTAGATTTATATATTTGTATTAGATTTAAATGTAAAAATTAAACATTCCAGGTGAAGCCGGGCACGGAGGGAACCTCCTCACATCCCAGGAACGCCGAGGGATGGGAGCCAGCCCAGCTCGGGTCCTCCAAACCAAAAACCCCAAATTCATCTCAGCAACGGGGGGATTTTTACCATTTCGCTCCCTGAAATCCCAGCGTCTCTCCGGGACTCAACCACCACCATAAAAACTGGATTTTCTACGAGGGAGGGGAATAAACACGACCATGTGAGGCTCTGTCCCCTGCCAAAAATCACATTACAAAAATAAAATCTATAATCGAAATAAAATCTATAAAACCCAATCAAGGCACAACCCCCCAAACTGGGGATATTAATATAAATTATTAGGGTAGATTTTTTTTTGAGCTGGGCATAAAAAGACACCGGCTTAAATTAGATCTCAATAATCGGAAGAAACTTGGGAATAGAAAACTTGGAGCCAGCCGAACACAGAGCGATGTAAAATAAATCAGTATTTATTTCCGGGCCGGTTAAATGGCTTTTTTCTAATTTTAAACCTCGGGAGGGAAAGCAGGCGCACCCCAGCCCCAGCCCCGACGGAGAATTTAAAGATGAATTCCTTGTTTACATCCCCGGCTACACGGTAAAGGTCGAGCCCTGGCTGCGTACTACGGCCCCAAACTCGCAATTTCTGCCTCCATCCCTCTTCCAAAGTCACCGCCGGCCCATCCCGAGGCTGCTGCAGGGGTTTGGCCGGGAAATGCCACACCTGGCGATGCCTGGGGGGCTCCTCGGGATGGTTTTTTTGGGGGTGGGGAGCGTGCAGATCCCTCGCCGAAGACGAAATCCCACTCCGGCACACGTGATGCCGGGCACGAGCCATTCCCCCCCCGTAAGCCTCAATTACACAACAGCATTTCCAACCCCCCCGTCATTTCCAAATTAATACCCCAGCAGCAATCCCGGGCCAAATCCGGACCCCAGCTCCCAGCCCAGGCCAAGCCTCCGCGCCCGGCCGAGCCAAATCGCCCGCCCGGAGCAGCCCGCGGGGGTTTTTTATTTTTGTTGTTGTTGCCTTTCATCCCGACACATGACGGGGGGGAATAAACCTCGGGATGAGGCTACGCCACACGGAGCCGGGATTGTTTTCCCTGCGGAACGCGTGTGCCCATCAGCCCGGCCTCGGGCACCTGGTGGGAATGAGAGGGCGCGCTCGCCGCGATGCATGAAATAAAACACGCTTCGTGTTTTGGGGTTCTCCCGCTGGATAAAGCGGGGAGATGAGGTGTTTGGAGAGGGGAAATTGATTAATTACCGACTAAAGATAATAAGCCTAAGGGCGCGGGTGGCTGCGCTGCCGGGAAAAGCTCCGTCCGCGCCGCGGGAAGTGGGAGGAAAGGGGTTTTCTCGTGTTTTCCTGCGAAATTAGCGGCTGTTTTCCCCGGGAGCGTGGGGTGAGGGGGCATCACGGCGGTGCCCACCGTGGGAACGCGGCCGTGGGCCGGCAGCTCCTTCCCCCGCCGCGCCGCGCTCCGGAGCGAAAGTAAAACCGACGGGGCTCCGCCGCCCCCCCCGCGCCCCGCATCCCGGAGCGCCCGGCGCGCCCCCCGAAACGCCGCGATGGACACGGGCACCGGGGGGACACCGGGGGACACGCCGCGGGGTTACCTGAGCTTTTTGGGCACGGAATAATCCACTTCCATCACTTTGCCGTGCAGCTCCACTTTCCCTGCGGAGACAGCGGGGCGCTCAGCATCCCCCCGGGATGGGGCATGGCGGCGTCCCCCCGCCAAATCCCGTCCCACCGCACCCCACCCCATCGTGTCCCACCGCATCCCGAGCCGCCGGCCCTCCCGGGCTGTCCCCGCGCCCCCCGCGCCCCCCGGCGCCCCGGTCCCCCCCGCTCGGCGCCCCCGGGGAGTTGGGGCTGGGCACCTCGTAATCGGGTCCCCGGGGGGGCGCGGGGGGCGGCGGGGCGGCGGGGCCGGGGGCGCCGCGCCCCGGGGGCTCCCAATAAAATCGGAGAAAAAAATCAGCGAAAAATAGAGGCGAGGTCGGGAAGAGCCGGGGCGGGAGGAGGGAGGGAAGGAGGGAGAGGAGGGAGGGAAGGGGGGACCGGGAGATGCCCGGGGAGGGGGCGGCGAGGGGGGTGATGAGGGGGTCGCGGGGTGGATGCGGGGGGCGCGGGGGGGGTCGCTCACCCGAGAGGGTCTCGATGGCCCGGATGGCCCAGTTTTGGTCCGGGTAGTCCACGAAGGCGTAGCCGGACTTGAGGAGGACCTGGCCGGGCAGGGGCAGCTGCCGCTCCCCGAAGAGCTGCCGGAGGTCCTGGGCGGTGGCGGCGGGGCTGAGGTTGCCGATGTACAGCTGGTTCATCCTCCGGCGCCTCATCGGGAGCCCCCCGGGCTCCTCCCCGGGAGCCCCCCCGGCTCCTCCCCTCCCGGGAGCGGGACGGACGCGGGCTCGGGAGGGTCCCGCTCTGCTGCGCCACCGGCCCCGGCCCGGCGGAGCCTCCGACAGCGGCGGGCGGAGCCCGGCCCGGCCCGGCCCCGGGGCCGCCCCGCGGGGGGGGCAGGTGGAGCCGCCAGACCCCCGCGGGGACGGGGTGGGCTGGGGGGAGCGGCCCAGAGCCCCCCGCCCTTCTGCAGGGGAACGCACCGCGCCCAACACCCCCGAGCCACGCACCCCGCATCCCGATCGCTCTGCTCTGGAACCCATCGAGCCCCATTGCCCCTAAACCCCCGCACCCCGTCATCAGCACAGAGCTCTCTGCCTGCACCCCATCGTACCCCATCACCCCCAATCCCTCCCTCTGGCCTGAACCCACCACCCCACGCCACTCCAGCCCCTTTGCCCTGGAAACCACCACAGCCCAGCAGCCCCAACCCTTCAGGAGTTCCTTCAGGGAGATGAAAACCTTTTCACTCAGGAACCAAAGAAAATAAATAAGAAATACATCTTTATCTTTATATATTTATCTACATAATTACCTAATACAATTAAAACAAATCCACAAACATGATAAATAATATAAATAATAATGTTTTTACAGCGCTTTTTTTTGGAAAACAAGAATGTGTGAACCCTTCCCCGGCCAGATCCAACGAGCCATCCCTGCGTGTGATCCCATTGTCGGAAAGGCTCCAGGAGATGCCGAGCCTGTGCCAGACACTCCAGCCATGAGCTGTGCACGTTCTCTGCCCGCTGGAGATGGCTCCTGCAGCCTCAAGGGTGTCCTCAGGTCACCAGGAGTTGGTGTCACCATCTGCCTGCAGGTTAAGTGACATTTTTCTCCCTCCTTTCGAGAATAAAAGCATAATCCTTGTGGAATCGCATCGAGGACATGACTGGAGGCAGAAATAAGGGGCAGAATAATCCTGGCTGGGTGGGTGACAAGTGGCCTTGTGCTCTTGGAACAGAGCGTTGTGTGCAGGGCCAGGTGTCCCTTCCTGTGCTGGGGGGCGAAGGGCAATAATCTGAATTCCCCAGATTTTAAGGCAATTAAGGACACTTAAAGCACCACTCCTCCTGCTGCTCCATCCCACTGCCAGTCTTGCCTGGCATACGGAGATGGATGGAGTAGGAATAGCGGTGACGGGTGCTCAATGCCATGCCTACAGCAAAAATAGATGTGGTTGGGCTGCGATGATGCAAAGCCAGAAGAATCCTTCTCCTCCGATTTCTCCGGCTTTGCTTTCAGTGCAGCTCCTGCCTGGCTGTCATTTGTCACCGGTGCTCACAGCTCCTCCATCCCCAGCACATTTTTTGGGGTGATTTTAGGCTGAAATTGGTTGATAAAGTCCTTTTCAAAGATCTTGCTCAGGTCATTCCTGCCTCGTCAGGGATGAGCTGTCGGCAGGAATGGGGTAGGAAGCTGCTGGTTCATTGTGCGAGGTCACTGCTACTGGGAAGCAGTGGGAGAAACATGAGATTTTGGGATTAATTAGTGCCCACGGGATGCAATACTCATTTACTACTCCTCAAACCAGCCTTCTGCTGGAGCTGGATGTAACAGAGGAGTTACCTGCAGGAACTCATCCCTCCTGCCCCTGATTTTTGGCTTTGCAGAAAGAGCTCAACAAACTTCTGCAGATGCTTTCCCAACCCTATGGAGCTGATACTGTTTGCCAGTTTGGGTGGATCTGTCTTGGTCCAGATGTGATGTTCAAGGGCAATCTGTGCTTTGGGGAAGAAGATTTCAAAGCACTGGTACAAAACAGCTGGAGAGGTGACAACCAGATGGAAAAAAAGGTCCTAAAAGGGGTACAGGATCCAGCAGGAAAGGGAAAGCATCTTCCAAGGATAGCCTTGTAGGCAAAATCATTCCTCCCTGGAAAGAGATGCTGGCATGGAATGAGTCTGGAATGCAGCAGCAAGACTGATAAAATGAGCAAAAGGCCATGAGAGGTTGAAGGAGGGTTTGTTTAGTCTGGAGAAGGACAGGATAACCCACTGTGTGTGAAGGGCTGCCTTGAAAAAACAGGACAAACTAGGAAAAAACCGGAGTGTTTGGTCGACTGGACACGGGAGGAGCAGGAGATGCTGTTCCTCAGCTGGAGGCTTTGGGAGGAGGTCAGGCAAACATCTGGGACTACCTTTTGGGAGGAGGTCAGGCAAACATCTGGGACTACCAAATCCATGTTGGGGCCAGCCCAGGGGGTTCCTGAGTCTCCTCCCAGCTCTGGAGAAACAGTCTGGCCCACAACTCCATTTTATCCCAAACCCTTGGTAAGCCTGTCTCAGCAGGCAGGTTGGGATCCACGAGATTCCATCACCCTGTTCTGGCAGACTGGTCTTACTGGGACTTGCACTCGGGGCACTGGTTGGGCTCCTGCTAATGGAGCAGCTGTGTTGGGATCTCTCCTTGGATCCCACATCCCCAGAGGGTGTTGGGAACAGGACAGAGAAAGGACAGCAGGCAGAGGGAGGATCCTGCCTCGAGCCAGCAAGGATGTGGTGACTCCAGAAGTTACCTCAGGAGGCTGCAGTAATCCAAGAGGGAAAAGCTCAGTGACCTGGCCCAGGAGAAACCCACCTCACCTCTCTGACCTGCAAGTTTCCCTGAATCCTTAAGGATATTTTTCACTATTCATCACACAGAGAATCTCAGGAGAGCTTCATCCCACCCCTGCACTGTTGGGATTGGGAACAAGGTGGGAATGCAGCTGCTCATTGCTCCATGGGGGACACCTCCGGCTGCCGAGACTGCACAGGTCAGGCAGGGCCAAAACCAAGCCCTGAGCAAACCCTGCCCTAAAAATGAACCCATTTCCTTAAGGAAAGGACGTGGTTTGCTGTCCTTTGTTCTCCTCAGCCTGTGGCAGAGATGACTGTGCACAGTGGGACTGGGACATGCTGCCAGAGCAGCTCCCACCTGCCCCTCACCACTCTGAGCAAGCCACCAGGCAGCTCCAGGCTGGGCCTGATCCCAAATTTCCCTCATGTGCTGGTGATGAACTGTCTGAAATGAAATTTTTGGCTTTTAGAATCTTCCCAGCTGGAGAATGGTGCAGCTGCTACGGAGGAGAGGGAAGAGCATGAAGGACTGGCATGGAAGCAGCCCACCTTGGGAGACAGGAAGAGCAGAGCTGAGAAAATAATTCACAATTTGGTTGGAAAATGCAGCCATGCTTTTCAACCATTTTGCTCACCCTCTGCTGGGACATCAGTGAAAATTTACTCACTACTCACTGGATTTTAGAAGTTTCCAAGTCTGCAACAGTCAGGAATGCTGAGGTGGAGGGACTGGCATGGCTGGGTAATTAAATTAGTGTCTGTGTTAATTACAGCTGTGCTGGGGCTGAGCACGAGTGAGACATTAATGATGGGAATGGTGGACAGGCACCAGGAGCTCCAAGCTTTGCTGACTCTCCCAAGGTGATGCCAAAGGTATGGATCTGTGGGAACACGGTGTGGAGCACAGGCCAGGTGACAGAGATTGGCACTAAAGAGGCTGCAAGCAGGAAAATGAAAGGATCAACTTCTCCCAGCTCCAAAGCAGCTCCCCTGGGATGGATGGGAGCACCTGCATTTTATGTGATCAACGTGCAAAATAAATTGCTTGAACCCCAGTGAAGGAGATGCAAGGAAAAATGGGATTTTTAGGAGCTCATGGAATTCCATGAGGAGCTGTGCAAGGGGGTGCCTGAATATACTGAACCCACAACTGCCTCCATCCTGCACAGCTCCCTCAAGCTCCACAATCCCTCCAGGGCCCCTCCTCATGGCCAGGGAAAGGCAGGAGATGCTGCAGGGACAGGAGCATCCCCTGCACAGGGAGAGGCTCAATCTGCCCCAGAGGAAATTCCACCTGCATGTGTGGGGAGAGGAGAGCAGCACAAACAGCTCCTGGTTTCCTTTTTCCCCTCCACGTTTTCATCAGTCCTCTGCTGACAGGAAAGCAGGTCTGGAAAGGGCACAGCCTGTCACATCCAGCCACTAGATGCTGCTCCAGCAGAGATTCCCTGCTGCCCTGGTGGGATCCATGCTGGGGGTCAGGGCAGGCTCCTCCTCCCATGGATGATTCCTGCCTTCCTGCTGGCAGAGCACCAGGCTAGCCAGCTGTGGGTTCCAGCACACATCCCACAGCCTCCTGCCAGCCGTGCCACAGGGCAACACTTCAGCCTGGGAGCATCAGAGCCTGGGCTGTTCCTGGACTGAGAGCCCTGGGAATGATTCAGCAGCAGGAAGGGCTGGACAGGCTCTCCTCACCAGGCCAGCTACAGCAGCTCTTCCCCAAACCCCCAGAAAATCTTTAACGCGGATTATGGGGTGCACCTCAGCAAGCTGCTGCTCACAGAAAACACCCATTTCCTCTGGCACCCTTGGTGGGATTTTCATCTGGATCTGAGCCTTATCAGCACCCCCAGTCCTCACGACAACTTTGAGGGGCTGGAGCGTGTCCAGGGCAGGGAACAGAGCTGGGGAAGGGGCTGGAGCACCAGGAGAGGCTGAGGGAGCTGGGAAGGGGCTCAGCCTAGAGCAAAGGAGGCTCAGGGGGGAGCTTGTTGCTCTGCACAACTCCTGACAGGAGGGGACAGCTGGGGGTGGTCGGGCTCTGCTCCAGGGAACAGGGACAGGACAAGGGGAAACAGCCTCAAGCTGTGCCAGGGGAAGTTCTAGTTGGACAGCAGAAGGGATTTCTTCATGGAAAGCGTGGTCAGGCACTGGAAGGAGCTGCTGAGGGAGGTGGTGGAGTCCCCACCCCTGCAGGGATTTAAAAACCCTGTGGATATGGCTTTTGGGGACATGGGTACATGGTGGCCTTGGCAGTGCTGGGGAGTGGCTGGAATCCATCTGAGAGGGCTTTTCCAAACAAAATGATTCCATGATGCACCATGGCCTTGCAATGCTCACAACCAAGCACAGACCTGGCACAGGGATTTGGGACACGCTCAGCACAGGAGCCATGTGACACACTGCAAAAAATGGGTCACCAGGAGCAGCCAACTCCAAAATGTGTCAGCAGGAGCAGCTCAGACAATTTACAATAATTACTGCCATGGTCCTGTTGTACACTCTGGAGAGTAAAACCAGGGAAATTTTAACAAATACCTGGATAATTTTTAAATCGCTAAGACACCTGGTGTGCTGCTGCTGGCTACCTCCTCTCCAGGCAGCTGAAGCAGGTGGGGCCTGTTCCCTCAGTCTCTCTCTTTGCATGATGGCACACCATCCTCCTTAAACTTTGTTCCCTACATCCACAGAAATAATCAGTTTTGAGTCTAGAAATTTCCATTATTTCCACAAAACCCCACATTCTCACCACAAAGCAATGTGGAAAGCTCCTCCAACACAAGATTAAAAAATAACTGGCTCAGAGATCCAAGTGCACAAATTCACTACGTGGTATGACAGATACACATGAAGTGTTGGCCCAAAAGCTTTTAAATACAAGTGGCAACAGCTAAACACCCAAATAAGGGATTCAGTGCTCATTTCACAATTGAGAAATAGACTTGAGAAGCACCTCAGATGCAATTTACTTGTGGATGTTTACATCAAAAGACTGATTCTTCCTGGAAGGAGTGGATGGCACTTGCCCTGGGATTACCTCCACGCTTTTGTTTTCTTGGCAAAAATAAGAAGGGAAGGAAAAAAAACAAACGTCTTTTTATTTTATTTTCTCACTTTTGGAAAGCATTTTACACAGGTTTGGATCTTGGGAATAACTTGGAATCAGTAGAAAAAACTTACTGAACAGTTTTTGTCTTTACAATAGAAACCTTTCAGGAGTCAAAATGGAGACTAAAAAAATACATGCAAAACATACTCCTTTCAAAACACAACTGGAAACAAAGCACCAAACTACACAAATATGCAGAATGAAACAGCATTGAACACCACAGAAGTTGTCTTCATAAAAGGTGTAAAAGTCACCTAATTCACTAGGCACTGTCACTTGGTTAAACAGAAGAGACAATAAAAAAATATTGTCCACAAACTTGCAATTTCAACTCAAAGGCTGTAGCTAGAAATTCCTCTATGTGTCATGCTTTAATAGCGACCTGAAAGACAAAAACCCAACAGTCAGACTTCATGGATTGAGAGATTTCTGGCTAAATCCACTGCCTCTCCTCAAACCTGCATCAGATCTGAGCTGATGGCCCAGAGGTAAGCAAACTCCCAAACTCCTGTTTTAACAGAGTTCTGGAGGAAGAAACAGGATCTTACACTCAAAACAAGGGCTGTTATCTCACTTGGTTTTCCCTAAGTATTTACTCTGCCCTCAAGGTTTTTCAATGAAGCAATAAAGGAACTGTGGCTCAATAAAATATCCACACCAAAGTCCATCTTAGTGGACACAGCAGCTCAAAAGAAGTTCAAGGAATGGCAAATTTACTTTTCAGACATGAACTCTGTGACTGGGCTAGGCCCAGGTACAGTAAGGCTGGAGGGGCTTGGAGCAGCCTGGTCTGTGGAAGGTGTTCCTGCCCCTGGCAGGGGTGGAATGGGATCAGCTTTAAGGTCCCTCCCAACCCAAAGCATTCCCTGAGCCCATGGCTACTTACGAGGGGAGTAGGACCGGGATCTGGACCGGGATCTGTAGCCCCCTCGGCTGTAGTACGGTGACGGTGACCTCCTCCTGTGACAGGGGTGACACGAACAATCCCCTGGTTAAAACCTGCACAGCTGAGTGGCACAGCTTCATGTGGGTAGCTCTAACCCCATCCTGGTCTCAGGAATGCTAACAAGCATGGGAGACCTGATCAACATTTCTATTGGGTAACAAAGCAAAGATCTGAATTCTTTTTTTTTTTGTTACCAGTATTATTTTTGACTAATACAACAAATACAAGCTCTTGCACTCACAATCTGCTTTCATGTGAATTTAGTTTGAAGCCAGGAGCATCCCACACAAGCAGGATAAGCCAAATCCACCTTCACTTTTAATCTGAATTACTTGTCCAAGGTGAAGATGTCCTTGACTTACAGCCAGTGCTACAGCCAGGCACCCCCAAATCCAACCCAAGCACTTCCAGGTTTTGTGTTTCCTTGTCCAGTTCCACTAATCCAGTACACACCTGTAAAACTGATCCCTATCCTGAACAGCTCTCCAGCCTCCTCCGCCGCCACCACCTCCTCCTCTGTGAAAGCAAAAGCAGAATGACTTTTAGGAATTTCAAAAATAGAAAGTTCACTGTACAAAACTCCTCCATTGAGTAAGAAAATCATGTGAAGATAAGACAACATTAATTCCTATACTGGGTGATGCTGAATTACTTAATTTAACATTGATTTTTAAACACCTATTCAAGGAAAACCCTCTTACGTATTATTTTCAAGCACCAAGATCAACTATCCAGAAGAAAAACATTGATTCCAAGGTGGAGGCAGGGAAAAACCTCCTATCCTGACATTTTAACACTTGAGAGTCACATTTAAACAAGAACTGTGATGTAACTTCTTCTGGAGAACAAAAACCAGACCATACAGCATTAACACTGAGTGGTTGGACTGGAACCTCCTCAGATTCAGATCAGCAAAGCTTTACCAGGAGACTAAATCAAGTTGAAAGTCTTCCCCAGTTGTTTTTGGAGGATTGCTTTTTAAAGTTTATTCCCTTATTTACAGTTAGTTTTTCAGGCAAAATTAAACTTCCCACTGCAACAAGGAGAAACTGAAGTTTTAACAGAACAATTCCCATCTGACACTGCATTTCCCTTAGGGCATTATTTTCACACAGGGCAGGGAATGCAAAGGAATTGTTACCAATGGAATTTTTAGGGTGGGGTATGCAATGCTCCACTGCATCTTGAACAATTCCAACTCTTTCTTCCTCAGGGAAGCCCTGACAACACAGCAACACTTCTCTGTTCCTCAACCAACCCATGTCTGTAGGAGGGGAAAGTAGCACCATGACATTTTTCAAGTAGCCACAGAAGAGTCATTTGTGGCTCCATATTTCTTCACAGAATCCCAGAATGGTTTGGGTTGGGACCCTAAACACCATCCAGGGGCACACCCCTGCCACAGGCAGGGACAGCTCCCACTGGCTTTCTCCTGACCCAATAACAGCTTCTGGTAACATCCACAAACCCGATCAGAAGGAAAAGGCACCACTTAAGACTTGGGCACATTGTAACTTTAACACAGAATTCTGCAATTGCAGGAATGTTTGGTAGTGCACATAGAAAAAAATCAACTCTTCTTTTTGTGTTCAACTTAAAACGGTCCCAGAAATTGTGAGGATTTTGCAGGGGACGAGGATTTTGCTAGAAAAATGCTATCACCAAAATCAATCATGATTACACACACATTCAACCTGGCAAGGGGTGTTTAAAAAGCCTTTTAATGCAGATGTCCAATTCCTTATTTTTGAGGTGCCATAATTATCAGCAGGAGATACTGGGGACCACAGAAATTTCCCACTTTTTATCTACTACACTGTGCTCAAAATATAAATTGACACTGTAATACCAACTCAAACATTAATCTGCACTATTTCAGTGCTAACAGATGAACCTAAAGAATCTAAAATAAAGAATCTAAAATAAAACTACAAAGAACAAACTTTGTTTTTTAAAGCTTCAGTGCAGAAACATTTTGGACTAAGCTAGGCCACAGGTCAAACACCTTTAAGTATTTCTCAATCCAACCAACTTGATTTGTACTGAGCAATCGTTTTGGTGGAGATGTCACAGGAAGATTCCAGAACGACATCGAGTGCAAAAATATTCTGGAATAGTTATGTAGGATGAACTGCCTAAAGCTTGCACAGGCAGACGAGAAAGCAGAGTTTAGAAAGCAGCAAAATATTGCAAATATGCTCACCTGTATGACCTGCTGTAGTAGTCACGGTCATCGTAGCCTCTGTCATAGCCTCTGTCGTAATAATCTCGTCGCCGTGAGCTGCCACTGCAGGGAGTGAAGGAAATTGCATTTACTAAGATACAGAACTTTAACTTTGTCTGTAGTCAGGTAAATTCACCCTATTTAAACTAGATTGTATTATTATGTCCCATGCTTACAGCTGGAAGACTGTGAGCACTCCAGTTTTCCCATCAGTGCAGGTGGGAACAGGACTACTTAAAAAACTGCTTTTTAAATGCTTGAACTTTCATTTGTTTTCCTCAATCTTTATAAACCTCAACCTTCTGGTATCATAGGCACACAAGGAATTCCATTCTGAAGCAAGTCTTCATCCCCTTTTAACTCTGAAAAAGCTCCTGTTCAATCAGCTCTGTGACTAAAAAAATCAGAAACCTGTAGTCTTAACATCACCATCAGTAAGCTGAAAGTCTTGGGAAATGAACTGGGGAATGACTTGGGAAAACAACTGACACTGCTGGCAACTTGAAGTCAAAAGTGCATGCAGTATGTGAAGACAGCACACTGCTAAGCCCTAATGCTAACTGAGCCACTCAGCTCCTTGACCAGCACTTGTTCACTCACTCTTGAAAACCTGAGCTTGCAAAGGACACGAATATTTGAAGGTACACAGGAAAACTTGACGTAATTTAGAAATTGTCAAAATGTCTTCCTGTTGACACAAGCATTACTACTGATGCTCATGTCTAGTGTTTTCAGTGTACAGCACAGCAGCCATGAATAAGGGAACACAACTTATGCATTAATGTGGAAAACCACTCAGAATCAGGTCTCAGAGGAGAAACAGGAATTTTTACAAAATAATGAATCCTATCCTGTACTGGTTGGGAAGGAAAAAACCCAACCAAACCACAGATAAAACTCACTAAGTGGGTCTTCCCATATAGATTCCAGGGGTAGGTGTGTGAGGTCTCTTTGTTATGGAAAAGTCTACCCGGATCCTTCTTCCATCCAGCTCCATTCCATTGGCACGTTCCTTTGCCTAAGGAAGGACAGAAGAGCATTAGCTGTAGGTATGAACTTTAACAACAATTTCTAACCACTGCTTTCAGTGTTAAAATGTCTTAAACACAGCTGAGTTTGGAGGCAGGTCTGAGTGTCACATCTTGCACTGAATGTACTGTGTGAGACACTCTAGGTCAGCTGAACTTCAGTGCCAGTAATCACTGAAAATGTGACTTTTATGGCATTAAAATCCTGAAAGGAACACCACTGGGCAATTGTTTCAGTGCCTCTGACATGACTAAGAGCAATCTTTGAACATGCTGATGTACGAAGATATAACTACTCCATCACACAACATAAAACATTTAAAGGTTAAAAGAACATCAATAAGGTATTCAAATACATCCTTCAAATTACCATAACCTTGAATAAAATATCAGAGTTACAAATAAAAAGTAAAAAACCAAAACCAATTGTGCTTTGGTTTATTTTTGTCTGGCAAGTAGCAGGACCTACATATCAAGCTGCAAACCAAAATGGAAGACTTCATGACCTGGAAAAAATATGGAAGAGATGTGGAAAAGATGTGGAAAAAACTGGAGATTCTTTGGAGTGGAGTTTATGCAGAATGTAAGCTTTGTTCCAGCCCATAAAGGGTAGCTTTACAAGGACTGGTATGAGTGTAGGATTCTCTACTTTTTGAGAAGTGATTACAGAATTCCCAATTCATTCCGCAGCACTGGTAAGCCCAAATTCCACGATTACAAAACTCCCAAGTATTTTCCAGGCTATGAGTTTCTCCTGGCTATACCCTGTGACAGAACACACATCCCAGGAGCTCAGAGCCCAGCAAACACTTTATAAATACATAATGAGAAGCCCACACTGTGCACCCCAACCGACCTCCTTGGCATCCTCGACATTCTCGAAGTAGACGAAGGCGAAGCCTCGGGAGCGCCGCGACTGCTGATCATACACGATGGAAACGTCGGCAATGGGGCCATACTTGGAGAAAACCTCCCGCAGGTCTCGTTCTGTAGTGTACAGACTCAGCCCAAACACTCCCAGACAACAGTTTGGATCAGGATTTGCCTAAAGGAAAGGACACAGATATTCAAATCAAATTGGGTTTATCTGCAGTGCAACATTTTTCTCAAGTTGCGATTGTCAGAGCGTCAAGAAGAAAAAACTAAGGTGGGGCTGACATTTGGGTCATGTGAAAAATGCCAATCACTTGGTTTTTTTTTTTAATTTTAAAAGCTTAATAGTAATAAAATGGTTACAAAAATAGTAATATAATTAGAGTAATAATAATTTGGACAATTTGAATTAGGATGAGACGACAGAGACAAAGAGTTATGGATGTCAGGATACCTTTTTCTGGGCAACACGAGCCAGAAAAAGGACACCAATTAACAAAGGATTAACTCTTAATAGCAATAGCCTGTTGCATATTCATACATGATGCATAAATTCCATTAAAAGACAGGATTCTGTCTGGTCATCCCCAACATCTTCCTCTGAATCCTAACAGCGCCTTCAAGGCAGGAAGAAGTTCTTTTCTTCTGTTAAGAGGGCAATAAATTCCCTTATTCCCTAATGAAAGATTAAAGTGTCCTGTGGCTGCTATCTTGCTCCGAGTCCCTTCTTTAAAAAAATTATCCTACATAGCATAGTTTCTATTTTAACATTTCTTATAACCTAAAACTATATTTAACACACTACTTAAGAGAATTAATACAGCATTACTTTCTAACACAACACATCTAATATTCATTTTAATATTTGCGAAAAGCCAATCATAACCCAGACATTTTTCACAGGTCACCTACTAATAGACAGCAATACATTAAACCTCCAGGAGCACAAGCATTTCACAAAGGCCTTTGTGTTGCTCAGGGCACAGAGCCCATGACTCATGGCTCACACACGTACCCTGTTCCCAATGTGCCGTCTGCGGGTAGACATGGGGGAATGGCTGTGGCTGTGCCGCCGCCGGTAGTCCCGACTGTACGACCTGCTCCTGGATCTCCTGTGCGAGCGCGACCGCGAGCGCGACCTGGTGTAGTGTCTGCGGGAACTCCTCCTCGACCTAGACCTGAGGGAAAGAACAGAGAGGTACAGTGCTGGGCTTGTTGGGGTGTTCAATATTTTAAAAATCCAACTGACAGTCACAAAAAGCTCAAATAATTGTCTTCCAAAATCCTGCAGTACCACATACCTCAGGTATAATCCATTTACTCGCTACTCTCAATAGATGAATCTCTCTACTCTCTGTGTGCTAAATCTTTACTATCAGATTACTGCAGATAGTCTCAGGGCATCCCTGCTGCAGTCCAGGAACTTGCACTTGATCAGTCAGCTCTTCCTTTAACAAAGCTACCTGGGTGTGACAACTTAGGGCTTAGAATATTCAGTGTTTAGGTAAAAACAAGTGGAGTGGCTTTCTTTTCACACTAATCAGTCACATATGCTTTAACACAAAGCATGCACCACTAAGGGGGGCACTCTCTTGCTTAGTGCTGCCTTGGGTGACACTGAAATCAAATGTCCCTGGAAAAGAACTTAACACAATCTGAAGAAATCAATCCTGAGCTGGCTCATTTACCTGCTGGTATTTCAGCAGTTACTTGGCACTGTTTGTTCATGAATATTTACGTGTTCTGACTCTTAAGCACATTTATGCAACTGCTCACTAATTCTTTTTCCCCAAAAATATTTTCTTACATCATGAGCTCTGTGGACATGAGGGTCTGAAACTCTACAATTCCTTCTCCCAAAGCCTCATCCCTCCCAACACAGGCAATCCTAGAAGAAAAGCTGAGCACTCACACAGGGATACTACACCTGATCTTGGTCTGCTGATGGCTGCACTGAGTAACCTGTGCTCCACACCACTCCAAGGGAAAAACCCTCAAGGCTAAGAAGTGCAGTAAACAGTGTAAAAGTCAATGGATCTGAGTCACAAATTCCAGATTTTCAGCCTTTCATGTCTTAAATGTCCCCTTCCTCTAATTCCACAGCAGCACCACTCCACTGGTGTGAGGGAAGCTCTGAACCTGAACTGCTTTAACTCCTGAGCATTTAACAGCTTCTTCCAAGATTTCTCACCAAGTGTCACCAGGCAGCCAAACTGTTCAATCTAGTTCCTCAAAAAACACCTCCAACCCCATCAGGAGAGAGTCAGAGAAGCTCAACTTAAAATGCATATTCATGTTCAGGAGAAATTAATTCTGCATGTCCCATTACAGCACTTCTCATTATGTATTTATAAAGAAAACATTATTTTTGGCAACAAAATAAAAAAAAAATAGAGAGAGAACTTCCCTGGAGCTGGGAGAACAGTAAAAAAAGAGAGAAAGAATATAAAAAAAAAGAAGCTCCACACATGCACACAGCCACATTTTAGACATTGATATAGGAAAAAAAATTAAGGCAAACAGAACTGATATTTCAGGTACCAGAATGGTATCAGCCAAAGATAGGAACGACAAACATCAATAAAAGTGATTTTAAAATCAAGTATATCCACACGCCAACTGATAAAAACACCAGGACACAGGTTGGTTCCCAAATCAAAGTTTAATTTATAAAGCTTGTAACTTAAAAATACATTTGCAACAGAAACTACCAAGAAATAAAGAAGTTATCACAGGGTTATTTCTCTGGGGAAAGCCAGAGCTCAAAGATCTGCCCATGACCACATCTCAACGTGTGACAGCACTGAACAGAGATTAAAGTAGGTTGTTTCTAAATATGTGCCTCGACACAATTCTGTCCAAATCTACTAATCAACACTAACTCTGGCACATAATTCCATTATTTCCAGCCAGAGGCACCTTCAAGATAGCTGTTAAATGCTCAGGAAGCTGTGGTAGTTATAAATTTCTACTGTTTGGTCATCAAAAAGTAAAAAGCCAGTTTGCCAGGGTATTATTTAAACACTGTTTATAGCAAAAGTAAGATGTGCCAGGTGTCTCATAAATTCTACATCTTCTATTTGCTTCCTCAGAATTGTGTACCATCTGTGAGTGTATTTTCACTCAGTGTTGTGGTTATTCTGTAAGTGGGAAATATTTTAAGGAGTATGGAATCCCAGGAGTCATATGGATTAAAGGGCAGGAGAATATGCTGGGGTGTAGTGACTTTGTTGTTTTAATATTCAAAGGTTTCCCCAAAGGTGTTCCACAGCTTCCCTGCCCTGAGGTTTTCAAACCCCAAGTGGATAAAGCCCTGACAGCAGGGTCAGAGGCCAGAGCAGGACCTGGGGCTGGGCCCTTCCTGAGCTGCCCCAGCATCTCTCACTGCTGGCACTCCCACAGGACACTCCAATTCCACACTCACTCATGGTACTACTCTAACAAGTATTTATTCCTTTTATTCAACACATTTCTTCTTACACTACAGGGACTGCCAGGTGCATGATATGACACTTGTGACTGTGCCTGAATTAAACAAAAACCTTCATTCTTCTGCTGTCACAGCTTCCCAATCACATTCCTTCTCACAAAAGCCTTTCTGTCTGATCTTGCAAGATTTAACACACTACTTGATTATGTTTTTAACCCTGGGTGATTGCTGACAGCACAGTATCTTCCTCCAGCCTGCCCCCCAGGCTTTGGCAATTCACTGCTTGTTCACATAGAAAGTTTGTTGTGAACAGCTCACCTGAAAACCACACTGCTGAAACCTCACTTTTTTTAGCCTGAATGTCTACAAATGAGTGAATAAATTATCAACACATTAATTACTGTAGTCAGCTGTCAACTACCTACTCTTTTTAAGAGGAATTCTGACCCTGCACACAGCTTGCCTGGCAGGTGATTATCAGGAGAGGTAATACAGTGCAATAGGCACGTGGATGTTTGTGCTGCCCCATAACAAATACAATAAGCAAGTTCTCCACAACCTTTCTGGAAGAGCTTGCAGAGCTGTCTAATATTCAAAGCTTCCTACCCTGCTAATTTTCAAGTTAAATCAATGTATTTAAAATGTCAGACTGTGAAATTCCCATTTATCTCTACTGCTTCTTTCCACTATTCCAGGAACATCACTGCTTCCAGTGAAGAAATGTAATACAGGAATGTGGCTTAAAATGGGAAATCTGTTGATGCACAAAAAAAATAAGATCTAAACTCCAGGCTCAGACACAATTTAGTATACCAAGAGATAAAAGGCAGGCACTTCCAAAGTGTATCAGCAAGGATACAAAGCTCCATAGCTATTTAACTATTGGAAGAAGCAGCAGAAACATCTGAATTGATATAATTTGGCTTTCCCAATCCTGAAACCATGCATGCCCCTTTGCAGTTCATGTCCACAGAAGAGTCACTAACTCTGGGAACAGAACTGGCTAAGCTGGGCCATCTCTGACAATCATCTGAGTTGTGAGGAAGAGGTAAAAGAAGCAAACTCACCTGGATTCAGACCTGGATCTAGATTTTGACCTGGAGCGCCTGGAATCCTCCTTAGAGCGAGATCTCGCAGGGGTGTGCCTCCCCGACTTGCCAGACCCATGAGCACTTCCGCTTCTGGAAGCAGAACGGGATTCCTGCACGCAGATATTGAAAGCCTAATTTGTACACAATTCCTTGTTCACCTAGGGGCTGTAAACAAGCTCCAGTGAAATCAATGGTAAATATTCATAGCTATGTGTCCGGGCAGTCGGCATTAGCACTGCCTAGATTTTTAAGGAGGTTTTATTTTTTTTTTTTTTTTCCCTGGTAGACACTTCTTTACCCTGCATGTACTTTTGCTATTAAACAGATAATGCATGCATGTTTAGCAAAATATACAGGGACACATAAACAGACTAGTAATTACTTAGCGTAGTGCTTTCAGATTCCAGATTACTTCTTATCTTAACTTCATTTTTATTCCTTTTCTTCATTCTTCCGTTTCAAATTCTGACTTCTTTCATCTTCCCCACTTCACACAAATTGCTCAATATTCTACAAGTGGGACTTCTGGTCTGATAATTAGCATGCATTCACTTTCTTTTTTTTCAAATTTCAGCTTCACTTATTCCTGAGCTTCAAATAATTCTCATTTATAAAACTTGTCAAATGGCGACTTCCGCATTTTCCTTCTTCAACATTAACCTTAATAGAAAAAGAACAGGATGAAGAATATTTAAGAACTCCAGGATAAAATCTAGTGCCAAAACTGAAACTAGAAAAAAAAAAGTGTTGTGGACTTTTACTATAAATGCAGTTCAAGAATTGAATCTACCAAAGCCCTATAATTTTATCAACAGGTTCAGTCAACTCAGTTTAACTTAACCCTAAGTAGCTGAATTTGCTATTTATGCCTGTATTTAACAGTAAGTGCAACTGGATCAACTGAGTACCTACTAAGGAATTGTAGCATCAGCAAACTCCAAATAATTTGCACTATCAGCCACACACTGAGACAAAATCACCAAGGAGTGACTCCAGTGAGGTCCTGCTGCGGCCACTGCTGGATGCGCAGAAAGCACAGCATTGGTCATTCCATGAACTCCAATTATCGGAATTTTGGGCCCCTCCTGCAGTTTGGCAGCCCTGGTGTGAAGGTTTAGGAGCACACACCCCCAGCTGCCTGCACAAGTGGCATTACATGTGCAGGCTTTGTGTTTCCACAGAAATCTGCATTCCCCACTGACCAGAACTGCACTGGAGCCCCACACTCAAACTGCTCTGGACTAACATCCCACCTGCTCTGTTATATGTTGGCAATCTCTTCTGGCAGTGACATGACCTAATTAGCAGTTTCAACTTATGTATTTTTATTTTAAAATCAGTAAAATGCTCGGTTTTAGTCATATGCCTATAATACCTGAACACGCTAGTAGAAAATATTCTTCATTTCAAGGTATTAGAGAATACTTAAAATTCAGCAGAATTGTACTTCTTTCTAAAAACAAGCCTTAATTTAGTGTAAATTCTGATGAAGCTCACCAATGACACTGGGTACCATTTTTTTCAAAAATCCCGTTTTAGTTTTCTAACACCTCTTAAACCTGAACACTAACTTAATGGGAATCCTGCAGCAAGCATTCAGAAATTCATTTGCTAACAAGAAATTTACACACTTCAATCACTTCCATACAACTTCAACCAAATGTTACCATTTTACAATTCCCTTCCATACAGGGGAAAGAAACACGATGCACAGGACAAAGCAGGTTTGCAATTAATCCCAAGAGCAACAGAAATAGCAGAGTTGGCCAAAGCTGTATTCCTCATACAGATGTTTAATGTTTTGTTTTAAACTACAGTTTCCCCATGTACTAACACTGCAAAGGGCAGGGGGAATGTTTAGGAGCAATTTAATTTACAATTAACTAATTTATTCTAAATCCATTAGTAACTTCCAAAGAAAACACTCCACAGAGATGAGTTCTGAGTTAATACATTAATTTTGCCATAAGAAGTCTTAGCTCTTTAACAAAGTTAGAGAAAGCAAGATTGAAGAAGGATTAAAACCCAAACCAAGACTGCTTTTCACCTAAGAAAAAATAATTCCATTCACAAAAGACAATCTGGGCTAAACACAAGGAGTTGTATCCAAGTACAGGTGGAGACCAGAAAGAAAAGGAGAAATGCAGGATTGGAGGGAAGCAGTTGGGAGGATTTTGCCCACAAACACACACCAAACCCTTTTTCAGAGCATTGAAAAGTCAAAAAGCTTTAAGAAATGAGTAGAGAACAGGCAAATCTTCATATATTTGGTACATTTTCCAGGCAGTCTTTGCTGTACTATGCTAAGGTTGATATGGAATCTGGACACTGAGATGCTGAGCAGAAACTTGGGAAGAAAATGTCTTTAAGACAAATATCTACCAAAACAAAAACAGTTTAACAGCTAGCCTATTTTCATTCAACTCCTTTGCATTTCAAATTTTCCAGTCTTTAAAAATCCACTTTTTTCCCCAGATCATCCTTCAATCCACCCATTTTACAGGATTATTGCACTTCTTTATTCCAGCTTTAAAGGAATTCAATGCACCTCACCTGCTCTGGACATCACCAGGACTGGTAATAAGCCCAAAATTACCAAGTTGTCCCTGTTTCACCCCAAGCCCCAGGAAATCCTCCCGATCCAAAACTCCAAGTACCAGGGGCCTGCAGCATTGCAAATTTATTTTACACCCTTGAGGGCTCACATCAGTCACTCCCACAGCTTGTTTCTTGCATCCTTTTTGGTTGTTCTTTATATTTGCTTTTCCTACTCTTTGCTCTTTCACTCTGTGAGTTTTAAGTTATTGAAAAATGCCCCAAGTGTGCTCCTTGGCATGACATGGGGAAGAGGGAACAAACAATCTTCTTACTCTGCCTATATTCCAGCACTGCTGGTCAGCACATCCAGACTTTTATTCATTAAACAATAACCATTTTTCCCCCCTAACATTGTCAAGTTGAATTTAACCTCCCTCCCCACATCCCTTGGTCTTTATCAACAGCTCTTCCCCTTCCTCAGGCACTTCTGGAATTCACGTGGAAGCCCTGAAGCTTGTGGATTCCAAATGGTTCATTCCAGACCTTGAGCCCATTCAAACCGAGTGCTGGGGTGATTTTATCAGCTCTAAGCACATTCCCAAAGAGCCTTGCAGCCATGGACTCTGAGCAGGGAATGTCCCAGAGCAGAATTATTTGGGGGGCAGTAGGTGGGAAAGGTTTCCATGGACAGAAGCAGTAGATGATGGCCACAGTTCTTTGCACTTCTGAGATCCAGGTTTTCCTCACAGGAATCAGTTACAGATTTCAGTCAGTAATGTAAGATACAGAGAAATAAAAGTATTAAGGTTTTATAATCATATATTCCTATGAAATAATGTATTTCCACTTGTTTTCCTAAGAAAAGGTGCAGCCTCACATGACACTATCAGACCTGCAACCTCTTTATTCAAGGTGTCACTGTGCTGTCTGCACACTCCCCAACCTCTCCCTGATGGAAGTTGCCTCCCTTCCCCTGAGGAACACGAGATCACTGCAGGGAGAGCAGAAACATCCCCTTCCACAGGTTTCCAAACTCCACACAGAAAGAACAGTGTGTTCTCAAAAATCAGGCCACAGCTTCTTCCCACCACCTGTGCCACCGGCTCTGTGAGCTCCTCCAGTGCCCAGGCTGGAAGGAAATTAATCCACCAGCAAAACCCAAATTATCTTCAACAGGTTTGGGCACTGAATGAGCTCCAGCTGGTGAGGGAGGAACACAGGGCATGGTCCATCCCTGGGGTGGCACTGAGTGATCAGCTCATCTCTAATCTCAAACTGCTTCCTCAGACCTCCTCACACAGTTTAGTAATAAAAACCACTCTTTCTTGAAAATACATGTATTAAATACCTTGTAAGTAATCTGCAAACTGAGCTTTTATACATAAAAAACGCCCAAACCCCCACCCTGACTTGCATATTAAACAGTTTCTGACCACATACCAAGCCATTACTACAATTAACTAATTCACAGGGCAGGATTCATTAATTTGGCCTTTAACCCATCTTCTTCCAAACCTTCCATGCCTAAATTCCATGTGTTTCAGTGAGAACAACTTCAGTGAAAACAAAATTAAGTTGGAAAACCATGACATTGCAACACAACGACAGCATCTCAAGTATATTCCAGTATTTAACAATTTACAGTTTCTTCAGTTCATCTCCCCATGGAGCAAAAGCTGTGAAAGAGAACTCGAGTGAGGATTTTTTCACCTTCTTATCTTTCCTCTCCCTTTTATAAACACCACAATCCAGAGTAAATTCGTGCTGCTGCTTAAACAAGTCCCATTCCTGGCAAAAGCACCTGGAATTTCTTCATCCCCAAAGCTGCCATGAGGGCTCAATCAAGTCAGGCCTGCAAACCAACGCAGCTGGAAATGGAGTAAAACGAGATCCAGCTGACTGAATTCCCAGATCTGACTGCCTAAGGAACACCAATAAAGGAGAGAGCTCAATTCCTGCTGGCAGCCTGCACCTGGGACGGTTTAAGACAGCTGCAATCATACTCCAGATTATTTATCCAAACACTAACTCAAGTCTGCAGAGACTCCAGCTTGGAAAAGCACAAAAGCCATTGACTCAGTAAAACATAAGCCTTTAGTAAGCAAAAAAAATTCCATAAATAACACAGGCAAGAGCAGAAGGAAAACCAATCCCTGCTCCAGTCTGGAATAGCAGGTGTGCAGCTCTATGGTTTCACCTTTACAGATATGGCCATTTCAAACAACTTACCTATTTAAAGGTCACAAAAGTTCACACATAATTCATTCTAGGCACTGGCAAAGACTGCCTACAAATGCTTTCATACTTTTTTTATATTAAAAATATATTCTGCACAATTGTTTCACACAAAGAAACTTTGCTATAGACGCTTTATTATTTCCACTGTTTCTGACTGAAAAGATAATGCAGGTTATCCTAGCAAATTTTATTAAGACTACACTGGCTTCCAGTTTGACCTTCACAACAATTAAACCATCTTTTAAAAAAACTAACGCACAAATAATTCACCCTGAGCAAAAAACACCCCCTCACTAAAAAAACTTCAGAGTGAATGAAGATAGCAATGAAAACCCTGGTGCAAGCACGAGCCTATTCCTTAATCCCTGTCTTTCACCATTCATTCCCATTTTTAGCTCCCTGGAGACCAATTTTTTCTATTTTTACCTACCTTGAAGTAGAAACACTTAGACATAACAGCTTCTAATAGTGAATTAACTAGACAAAACCGTATTCTAAGAAAGACATTGCTCAAAATTACTACGTTTTTCAATATTTATTGCCCTCTCTAATTTAAAACTGAGGAACTTATCACCTCCACAATTCCCTCCGATACTGCAACAAAATATTTGAATTATGCTAAAAAAATCCCCAAAACACAGTAGTGACCCTAAATAAAGACATCAAAAGCTGATCCAGTAAACAAAAAGCAACTACAGACGTGTATCAGAAACGTGAAGCTTAGCAAAGCATCTATTTGGACATTAATAAAAACTCTTTTGGACAGTGAGATCTTTCCGAGGCTAGGAGCCCTGGCAGGGATCTGCTGCAGGTTTCACAAAGCCAAGGGGTTGCCTCCATTATCAAATTTAAATTAGAGGAGAGCCCAAGCCACCTGGACGCCAGGCCCGAGAAGCAGAGTTATTGTTACAGGGCAGATACAGCGAAAAGCGGTCTAAATTAAAGAGCAACTCAAGAGTGGATAGCGAGGCGGCTCTGGAGGGAGGATGATAACAGGATTCCCCCCTCCGCAGGGCGGGATGGAGGGCGAGGGGCCCCTGAGGGCCCGGGGCCGCCATTTTGTCCCTCCCGGGCGCGCGGTCCCGGCCCAAGATGGCGCCGGGCGCCTCATGCGAGGAGCGGCCCCTCCGCCACCGACCCCGCAGCGCCGCCTCACCCGCCTCTCCGCTCCCGCGGAGGCTCCGCCACCCGCAAAAGGGGACACGGGGAGGACACGGGGGAACCGGCGCCACCCGAAGGCGATGGAGGGGTGTGTGGGGTTGGGAGGGAAAGGGGGGGGGCCCGGCCGCGCAGCGTGCTCGGGCTCCGTGTATTACCCGTTCGCCGTAGTTTTGCTCCCCGCTGTCGCTCATCGTCCCGTCCCGCTGCTCCCGACACCGCCGCCCGAACCGGACACGACCGACCCCGGCGACAGCGCCGTCCGCGCGGGAAGTGACGAGACCGCGGGGCCGCGCGCGCGCGCTCGGCAGGACACGCCCCCAGGGGCACATCCCTGAGCCGGAGACCGCGCCCCCAAAGCCACGCCCCCAACCTTAGACCACGCCTTACAAAAGGGCCGCCCATGAGGCGAAACCACGCCCCCTACGTGGCCGCGCCCCTTCTCCCACCCCAAGCCCCTTAGCCGTCACTCGACTTGAGGCCACGCCCCTGACGTCAGCTGTGAGGCGACTGTCACGACCCCGCCCCCACTAAGCCCCGCCCCACCGAGGCTCCGCCCCCGCCCCTCCCCCTCAGGTGAGGCTCCGCACCCTCGCCTCAGGTGAGGTCGCGGCCCTCGCCCTCGCCATGCTGCGGAAACAGTTTAAAAATGTGATTGCGAGGGAGTTTTTCTGAGTGTTAAAGCATTAGTTCAAAGCACGTGGGCAGAGAAGAGCGGGATATTTCTTAGGCACCCACTCGAGGGCAGCAGAGTGTCGCTGAAATGGCGGGTGGTCCTCTGTCCTTCGCATAGTTTCTCCACAAAATATGCACAGCAAGGAGGAGCGTCACAAACACCTCCATTGTATCTGTTTTATGTCACAAGCAGCACCAGTAAAGGGCCAGGACTGTGCAGGGATTAGCAAAGGACACACACACACAGAGGACCACCTGGATTTAAAACACACAGCTGTGGTTTAACCAAAATACTGAATTCTTCAGTGCTTTTCAAACCACAACACTGCACAAAGCTTGGAGCTGGGAGACAGGAGGAGCCATTGCACCTGCTCAGCTCATCCCAGGGAGTCCCAGAACTGGCTAATTTAGACATGAAAAGCTCATCCATTTCCACCCCCTTCCACTAGCCCAGGAGCCTCAGGTGACCGGGAATTAGGGAAGCCTCCCTACCTTTGGGAACACCTGAGCCTGCTGTGCCTGGCCTCTGCAGCAGTGACACAGAGATGTGTGAGATGATCCCAAGGAGATTATCTATCTCCCTGCTCTCAGCAGCACTCAGAGAGCGAGCCTTTTGTGCAAGGAGTGCTGCTGGATTGCAGAGGCATTTTTTTGTTTGCTTAGGCCACTTCCAGCTTGTATTGCAGTGCCAGTCCGGATTTGGGGGCCCGCTGGCCATGGTCTCCACAGATATATTCCTGCCAGAGTTTGTGAAACACCTTTTGCCATTAAATTTACAGTCTCACCTGTGCTTGGACACTGTTTCCTACAGTGTTCTCCCTGAGAAACTGGCTGCTCATGGGTGCACTGTTAGCTGGGCAAAAACCTGGCTGATGGCTGGGCACAGGGAATGGTGGGAATGGAGTCACATCCAGCTTGGGCTGGGCACCACTGGAGCACCCCAGGGCTCAATGTTGGACTCAGCACTGTTTAATTCCTTTATCCGTGGTCTGGATGAGGGGATTGGCCACCCTCAGTACGTTCGTAGGTGACACCAAGTTGGGTGGGAGTGTGGAGGGCAGGAAGGCTCTGCAGAGGGATCTGGATAGGCTGGATCCATGGGCTGAGGGTCAACAAGGCCAAGTTCCCGCCCTTAGGTCACACCAAGCCCGTGGAGCTCCAGGCTGGGGACAGACTGGCTGGAAAGCTGGGACAGGCCCTGGGGGTGCTGGTGGCAGCAGCTGGACATGGATCCAGGTGTGCCCCAGATGAGCAAGAGGCCAATGGCCCCTGGGCTGTCCCAGCCATGATGTGTCCAGCAGGCCCAGGGCAGTGACTGCCCCTCTGTGCTGGGACCTGTGAGGCACCTCCAGCCCTGGGGACAGCTCTGGGCCCAGCAATTCAGGAAGGACATGGAGGGGCTGGAGTGTTCCAGGGCAGGGAACAGAGCTGGGGAAGGGAATGGAGCACCAGGAGCGGCTGAGGGAGCTGGGAAAGGGCTCAGCCTGGAGCAAAGGAGGCTCAGGGGGGACCTTGTGGCTCTGCACAACTCCTGACAGGAGGGGACAGCCAGGATTGGGGTTGGGCTCTGCTCCCAGGGAACAGGGACAGCATGAGAAGAAACAGCCTCCTGGTTACAACTGAAATGCTAAAATAAGGAGCAAGTTTCACTGCACCCAGTGCTCTGTAGAGACAGTTGTTATCAGTTCCTTTTGCCAATAGCATGCATCCTGTGAATACATTTACATGGGAATTGGGATCCTGCTGATTGGCAAATCAAAGTAAAATATGATGTTTCTTTATGCAGAGTGTGTGATGCTGTGAGATGCACAGGAAGGAGCCTGAAGGGATCAGGATGATATGTCCCTTTCTTATAAAGAGACCAAAAAACATGGGGAAAAGGCAAAACATTAGACTTAAGGTGGGCCAGGAGGTTCCCTCTTGCCTTCCTCCTTTCTGAGGATTCAGTGAAGGGAGCCCAAACAGAGTGGGAACTGTAGGGAATTAAAAAAGGATCTGGAGAAGGGCACAAAGAGGCACAGGGAGCTGAACCAGCACTTTTGTCCACCCAGATCTACCGAGGACAATGCTGCTTTGCAGCCAAGTTGTTTCACCTCTTAATCCTGTTCCTTCCTCACACCCCGCCTTAGGAGGTCAGTGTCATGCAAGAGCAAAGATTAAGTGACGATTAAGAACATGTAAGTGAAGATTAAAGATTAGGAACAAAGGGTGAGTGAAAATTCACGAGGAGAAAATGTTTGTGCCTCAGAGCTGCTATAACAGCTCCCAGAACAGCAATTTCCCTCTCTCCAGTTATGTGTAATCCCTAAAATTGATCCCAAGTGAAGACTGGCTCGTGCCTCCACTGTTGAGGTCTCTGGGCTGCTCTGGCTACATCCAAATCAACTCCTGGTGGAAACCTTCCAGCTGTTCCTCAGCTGAGCAAAGGCTGAAGTACATCCATAGGTCCTGCTAATCCATGCTAATTGAGACTGAACTTTGAGGTTAATTTTTCAGTTTTTTGTTTTTTTTTTTCAACAGATAACCAACCAAAGGAAAAACAAAATCCAAAAAACCCATAAAAACAAAGGTGGGAATTACTTAAATTGGAAGTTTCACAAACCCACCTGCACAGTTTATTCTCAGGATTGATGGAATGAGTCACCTGCTATGCTTGCCATGTTTACCATGTAAAAGGCAAACAGGGATGCTCAGCTGGGGGGGTTGTGGCATTTGCCTGCTGAATTGCAGGCTGAAAAAGCCACACTTGTGAAGTTATGGAAAGGAGTTTGTCTGTTCCAGCAGCACACGTGCGCAGCTGCAGAGCCAGCCTGGCAGCTCCTGCTGCCCTCAGCCATTTCTGCCCCCACACCTCCCACACAGCACATGGACAGGCTTCCAGAACAGCAGGAACCACAGGAGGGAGTGAGCCAGCTCAGGAATCAGTAGTGAATGTTGGTGGCTCTGCTGCTGAGGGGGACAGACCAGGCTCTCAAACAGCTTTTCCCTGGAGCATGTGTGGCACCTTTTCCACGTGAGCTCCCCCTGCAGCCTTTCCTGGCTCTGTGCTGCCCACAGCTCTGCCACACCCAGCACCTGTGCAGCTCTCTGCTGCCAGGGGATCACAGAAACCATCCTGCTAGGAGTAACCTTTATCCCCAAGTCCCAGCTCAACTTCCTGCCAACAGAGCAGAGGGAAGTGAGCAGAACAGAATCATTCAGGTTGGAAAACTCAAGTTCAACTGAAGCCATGATATTTTCTGAAAAATCCTTTCCTTAGGATTTTTTCCTCCTGAGAAGCTGAGAGGTCTCAGGAACAACATGTAAACAATGATTATCTGCTGCTGTGGAATGCAACAGGTGCATCTGGGATTGGTCTCATGTGGTTGTTTCTAATTAATGGCCAATCACAGCCCAGCTGTCCAGACTGTCTCAGTCAGTCACAAACCTTGGTAATTCATTATTTTTCATTCTTAGCTAGCCTTCTGATGAAATCCTTTCTGCTATTCTTTTAGTATAGTTTTAATGTAATATGTATCACAAAATAATAAATCAGCCTTCTGAAATGTGGAGTCAGACCCTCATCTCTTCCCTCAGCCTCAGACCCCTGTGAACACCGTCACATTCAACCATCAGCCTTACACTGCTAAGTCCACAACTTGTTCCCTGGGAACTGAGGCAGACTCCTGACCCTGTCAGGAGTTGTGCAGAGCCACAAGGTCCCCCCTGAGCCTCTTCTTCTCCAGGCTGAGCCCCTTTCCAGCTCCCTCAGCCCCTCCTGGTGCTCCAGCCCTTTCCCCAGCTCATTTCCCTTCTCTGGACTCACACCAGCTCCTCAATACTTGTTTTATGCTCTTGGCTGTGATTTCCCTTTACTGTGGATGTCTGTCTTGGGAATTTATATTTGTTGGGTGTGATAGATCTTGTCTCTTGGGAAGTTCCTCATCCTGCTCAGTCCACTGGAGCTGTGCAGTGTCCTCAGATGGCTTCAGGTGTGGCTGTGGTGTCTGTAGAGCTGCTTTCTGGTGAAACAGAGCTAGTGCTGGTGTCATCAAAGGACAACAGAGGGAGCAGGAGTTTTCCTGGAAATCCTCTCCAAAGCTTTTCCCCAGAAATTCTGCAGAAGCTCCTCTGTTAATTTGGCACTGGGGTGCTCATCTGCCTCCCTAGCTCTGGAAGTGTCTTGTAGAGTAGACACAGGTGTTCCTCTTAGCTGGCTCTTCAGAGGGAATAAGAGGGAATATTTCCCAAAATGAAAATTGACAGAGCCTGTGTGACACGCCTGTCTCCATCCATCACTATGACATGATTATTTTGTTTGCTCTTGCCAAACTTTGACATTTCCTGCACACGTCTAAATAGTGATTGCACACGGTGTTCTGGACCCAGGGCAGTGCCAGCAGCAGACAGGGAATGTCCTGTGGGTGGAAAAGCTGCTGGAGAGCTGCCATGAGCATCCTCAGAACTACAGCATGGCCAAGCCTGCCGTGACCCCACACTGCCTCATTTCTGAGCAACAAGTTGTTCCTGTAACTGCTGCACTCTCAAATGCATGAGGCTTCTCCAGGGAAAAGGAAAGGGCAAGGAGCAGAGCCCATCTCAGGAGGGCTGAGCACCTCTCCAGGGTACCAGGAAAACAAAACTCTCCCAAAGCTATGTTGTTCCTCCTATCCTGTTTAACATCTTTTCCTCCATCAGGATGGTTCTTGATAGGAATCAGCTTCTGGAACACAAAGCTGCTGTGGGGTTGCACCAGGGGAGGTGGCTTGTCACAGACATCTTTTATGAAAAATCTTTTTTTTTAAGATTTTTCTTCCTGAGAAGCTGAGAGGCCTCAGAAATGAAATGTAAACAATGATTATCTGCTGCTGTGGAATGCAACAGGTGCATCTTTGATTTGCTCATGTTGGTTGTTTCTAATTAATGGCCAATCACAGTCAGCTGGCTTGGACAGACAGCCCAAGACACAAGCTTTTGTTATCATTCTTTCTTCTTCTATTCTTAGCCAGCCTTCTGAAGAAATCCTTTCCTCTATCCTTTTAGTATAGTTTTAATGTAATATATATAATAAAATAATAAATCAAGCCTTCTGAAACATGGAGTCAGATCCTCGTCTCTTCCCTCATCCTGAGACCCCTGTGAACACTGTCACAGTGGCTCTGGTTGCCCTCCCAGCTGCCAGGACTCAAGAGGTGTCTCCATACAGGCACTGCCATTCTATCTCCATCTCCACAAAGGGTTAGTGACATCTGACATGGCCAATGGAAGAGAAAACCACTCCATGCAGGACCTGAAGGATTGTCAGGATGTTATGCTGAGGGGAGATTTGGGTTGGATAACAGGAAAAGGTTCTTCCCCCCCCCCAGAAGTGGTGGAGCACTGAACAGGTTCCCAGGGAAGGGGCACAGCCCCAGGGCTGCCAGAGCTCCAGCAGCATTTGGACAATGCTCTCAGGGATGCCCAGGGTGGGATTGTTGGGGTGTCTGTGCAAGGCCAGGAGTTGGACTGGATGATCCCTGTGGGTCCCTTCCAGCTTGGGGTATTGTGTGATTCTATGATTCCATGATACCTGGGAGGGCAGACAGCCATCAGTGACAAGCCTGGAGAGCAGTGTGGATGTCAGGCTGCTACTGGCAGCAAGGGCAGTCATCACTATCACTGGCAGCTCCCAGCTCCTTCAAATTCCCTGTGTGTGACCCCCACTCCAACAGCAATCCCACAGCACATCCAGGTGGTTCAGTTCAGTAACCAGGACACTTGGGGGGGTTCTACCTTTTCCTTCTGAGGCTGTTGTGGGTGAGCTGTGAGACCCTGCATAAAGGAATCACAGATCACAGCAATGTCCTGGTTGGAAATGAGAGGAAAAAATACATACAAGGATTACATGCAAGAAATGGCTTTCCTGCACGCTCCACAAAGCCATTAAACAGGTTCTAATAGGCTCATTTTATAAAACACTGATACAAAGGTGGAAAAGAAATACGAGGCTGCTGTATAGTACAGACCTGACTGAAGGTACTTCAGATATGAGCCCAAGTGTGCAAAGAGATTTTTGCTGTCTGGCTCCCACAGACTCAAAAAGTGTCCACAATCCAGCGCCAGGAATTAGGGGGTGAGGTGAGGCCTCATGAGGGCCATGGGGATACCTGACCCCTGCTCTGGAACATTGAAAGATCCATTAGTGACACTGCAGGGATGTGGATGTGATGTGCCATGGATTGTAGGTGATCCTGTGCAGCCTGGAGAGGCCACGTGCTCCCAGGCCTCAGGGGCTCTCCTGTTCTCTGCATGCACTTCACAAGCCTAAATGCATTATTTAACTGCTCTCTTTTTAAAAGACTGGGGCAGAGGTTTGCCTGAGATGATTATTGCTACTGCTTGCAGAATTAAACTGTGGATTAAAATAGGTTTTATTTAATTAACATGAATGAAATAAATGTTTGTGTCTGAATCAGTCTCAGGAGAGGTCCCAGATCAGACAGTGCCAGTAAAACTGACTGACCTGTGCTTTTTCCAGCAGGATGAGCACAAAAATCTCTGTGTGGCATCTAGACAAGATTCCTTAATCTCCTTAGGCTGTCTCAGGGACAGGCATAGCTGCCAACAGTGCAGGGGCTGGGGTTGCAGGGCTGGGTGGGTAAAATCGTGCTTGGGTTCCACGTTCCAGTGGAAGTGAAAGCAGCTGGGATTTGGTGAACAAAGTACCACAAAGTCCTGGGTATTGCTCTTCCTCAGGTCCTGCTGCTGCCCTCACTGACACACAGCCCAAGTGCCCCAATCCTGATTATCCTTGTGCCAGCTGGCCTGTGGACAGCTGCATGCAGAAAACCTAAAAATTCCAAGAATTGCTCCATCTGAGTGCTTGCATATCCAGCTCTAAAATCCTCATGCACCACCTGTGTCCTGGCTGTCTGTGGGTGTGATGGCAGCTCAGTGCTGAGGCAGAGAGAGGGAAGCGCAGTGGGATGATCTGCCAAACCTGTTAATCCCACATTTTTCCTGAAAAGTGTGTGCCCACTGATCCCAAACAATGTATCCCTCAGCCCTTCCCTTATCTTATTCCTTTATGGAAGTGTGGCAATCAAGAGGGGAGGGAGTTCAGTGCCACCCATCTCCTCTCCCAACACAAGGGCATCACCACAAACCAGGGTTCACTTCCAGCATGTTCCATAGAATCATTAAGGCTGGAAATGCTCTCTAATTTCAAGTCTAACCGTTAACCCAGCACTACTGCGTTCACCACTGGCTCATATCAGGAACAGGGTGTCCAGCAGGCCCAGGGCAGTGACTGTCTCTCTGTGCTGGGACCTGTGAGGCACCTCCAGCCCTGGGGACAGCTCTGGGCCCTCACAGCAAGAGACACTGAGGGGCTGGAGCACATGCAGGGAATGGAACAGAGCTGGGGAAGGGAATGGAGCACCAGGAGTGGCTGAGGGAGCTGGGAAGGGGCTCAGCCTGGAGCAAAGGAGCCTCAGGGGGGACCTTGTGGCTCTGCACAACTCCTGACAGGGGGGGACCGCTGAGGGTGGTCGGGCTCTGCTCCCAGGAAACAGGGACAGGACAAGGGGGAACAGCATCAATTGTGCCACAGGAGTTTCAGGTTGGATATCAGGAGGAATTTCTCCACTGTAAGGGTGCTCAGGCCTTGGAAGGGGCTGCCCAGGGAGGTTTAGAGTCCCCATCCCTGCAGGTGTCCAAGGAATACCTGGCTGGGTGACACAGTGGGGTGTCACAGCATATGTTGGAGTCGAGGGGGCCACAATATACAGAGCATCACCACACAAATTCAGAAAGCTTCAAGCGTTTGCTCAAGCAGAGTAACACCTTACCTCATCAGAAAGCTTCAGGCATCTGCCCATACAGAGTAACACTGTGTCACTCCAGAAAGCTTCAAGCAGCTCTTTGCTGTTTTACAGTACAACCTTTTATATTCCTCATCCCACATGCCCTGCCCCTGTGTGCCCTCTGTTCCCTTTGGTGGTTGGTCAGTGCCCCTGGGCACTCCATGGCTCGTTGCTGTCAGTGCTGCTCACCTGCTGCTCACAGCTGTGCCCATTGGGGCTCAGCCCCACCCCAATCACCACAAACCCTGTGCCCACAACACAGTTTGGGGATTGGTCACAGGTTGGACTTGATGAGCTTGGAGGTGTTTTCCTACCTCATTGATTCTGTGATTTTGTAAACTATGTCCCAAAGTGTCCCATTGCCACACCTGAACCCTTCCTTTTGCAGCAGCACCCAAACACCCACACAACCAAACATGGAACACCCAGCCTCCATCCTGCAGTTGCTTCTGTTGCCAAATCAGGCGGAAACACACAGAAAAACGCGGGGAAACTCTGAATTAATCCCTTTTTTTGACTAACCATACTGCTTCTCCAGATCTTTTTATTCCAGCTCTCCCATTTAACCACCTGCTGCTGTTACACCCCTGAAGATATAAATTGGAGGTTTTCCCATATCATACAGTGGTGTAGAAACCCAGGAGTCTAGAAGATTCCTAAATTACTTTGGCTCTGTGAAAACGAGTCCTGAGCCACTTGAGTCCCAAGGCTGAGTCAAAGGTGAGTGTTAGTTTTATTATTGCCACACGGGATAAGAGGAGTAAGAAACTGTAGTGCTGTATTAGTCATTCTTGAGATAGTCATAACTATTATTTGTACAATAGTTCAAGGGCTGAACTATAACCTGTTGGAATGTTTAGGAGCTGATTGAGGAGAGGGGAGCAGATGGGGAGCAGGCAGGGACGGGTGAGAGGGCAAAAATTATATATTTATTGTAGCAAATGTAGATATATTTTATTTATGCACACTGCATACATGCATAGATAGAGGGGTATATGGGAATATATGTGTAAAGTCACATAAACCACACACAAGTGTATAAAATTATACACTCATGTTATTCCAAGGCAGAATGGGTTCAAATTGAAGGAGTAGGTTTATATTAGATATTAGGGGGAAAAAAAATTCCCTGTGAGGGTGGTGAGGCCCTGGCACAGGTTGCCTAGAGAAGCAACCTGTGCCAACTCTGGACATCTTCAAGGCCGGTCTGGACGGGGCTTGGAGCAACCTGGGATAGTGAAAGTTGTCCCTGCGCATGGCAGGGGTTTGGAACGAGATGGGTCCAAACCATTCCACGATTCCATGGTGATCCTTCCACATAAGCATACACCCACAAAGGCGTAGCTCTGTGTACAAAACATTCTCTAATAAACCATAATTAGACGGCTAATAGCATTTACCCGTAAACACCAATAACCACCTGAACGCGCGCCCGTTGCGGCAGCGGCGGTGCCGGGCCCGCGGCGGGGCGGGGAGGAGGCGAATCCAGCCCCGGAGCTGCGGCCGTGCCGGGGAGGAGGAGAAGGCGAATCCAGCCCCGGAGCTGCGGCCGTGCCGGGGAGGAGGAGAAGGCGAATCCAGCCCCGGAGCTGCGGCGGCTCGGGGAGGAGGAGGCGAATCCAGCCCCGGAGCCGCCCCGGCCGGGCGGGGCCTGGGCCCAGCGGAGCCGCCCCTGCAGCCGCGGCCCGGCCCGGCATGAGGCTGAGCCGGGCGGCCGTGCTGGCACAGGCCAAGGCGGCCGCGCTCGACGGCGTCCGCCGCCTCAACTGCTGGTGGGCGCGGGGACAGCAGGGACAGGGGGCCGGGGGACGGCAGGGGTGAGGAAGGAGGACAGGCTCGGGTGAGGCTGAGAGGACAGTGATGGAGGAGGGACAGGCAGGCCTGGGCTGGGGGCGCAGGCTGGGATCAGGAGAGGGGACGGGCAGGGATGGATGAGGGGTGGCAGGGCAGGATGGAGAGGGGAGAGGAAGGGATGGAGATGGAATAGGCAGGGGTGAGGCTGAGGACACGGGCAGAGATGGGGAGGGGGTTCAGACAGGGCTGGGGAGGGGGGACAAGGGTGAAGGGAGGGAGCTGGGTGTCAGGGATGGGGAGGAGAGACAAGGATGGAGGGAGGGAGCTGGGTGTCAGGCCGGGATGGGGAAGGGGAGGCAAAGCAAGGCCCATGGCAGACTGTGCTAGAGCAGTTTGGTGGGGCCAGGCTGGGGGCTGGGGCTGTGAACCTGGCTGTGGGGGGTGCAGGGGGAGGCTGAGCTGTGCTCTCCCTGACTCCCCTCTCCTCTTGCAGGGGCAGCCACCTGACGGATGTAAGTACTGGAGGAGCCAGAGCTGGAGCCTGGGCCCACGGCTGGAGCAGGGACACCGTGGAGGCCATGGGGTTGGCAGGGCACTGGGGAGGGCCTGGCTTCGGTCTGGCCTGGTGCCTGTGAGCTGCAGGGCTTTTCAGGCTTGATTAGCATCTCACACCATTAAAAAGGAAGTGATTGCTGCTGTTTCCACATTGGAAAATTTCTCTCCGAGGCCCAGCATGGAGTCTTGGAGAGCAGGACCCTGAGTACTGCCTCTGTGGTGATTTTGGATGAGGCTCTGTCGCTAGGGGAGGGCTGGCAGGGGTGGGAGGGAGCCTTTCTTGCATGTGGAGGCTGCAGAGTTGCTGGAGCAGAAGAACAATGTGACACTGGCTGGTATCTGCACTTCCACTCCTGAGCAGAGGCTGGAGGAGCTGCTGACGCTGCACTCTCTGTGTCAGAAAATCTCTGGTGTTGTTAAGCTCGGGTTAGACTGAAGCAAACCCAAATTCCTGATGGTGCTTTTTGTGATTTCAATTTGGTTTATTTATATTTTCCCCCATGAGTGCCAACTTGTTGTTTCTGTCTCTCCCTGCTCAGATTTCAATATGCCGGGATTTGCCCAACATCGAGGTGATCACGTTCAGGTGAATGCCAGTTTGCCAGCTTTGGAGAGGGCAGGGAAATCACCTTTTCCTGGGGGTTGTTTCTTTCCATGTTGCTGGGGTTGTGTGTGTGAGCTGCCTGGCTCTTTGTGCCCCATTTCTCAAGCAGCAGAGATACAGACAGGATTATTCCTCAGCAGCTCCTCTGCACTACTCCCTGTGCTCTTGAGAAAACATTCTCTGTTTTGACAAGTGATAAAACCCGTTAGGATTGTTGCTCCTGAAATTCTACTCCATAGTTTCGACAGGGATCTTCTTGGCCTCTCCATGTGGCCTGTTTCCAAAATACTTGTTGAAATATTTTGTGGATCTCTCAAAGCTTTCCCTTTCCGTAATATGCTCAACTTTCACCTGTCCTGGGGATCCCATGGAGCGAATCTCTGTGAATTGGAGCCTTTTAACTTGGGAATCTTACGTGGGTTCTCCTTGGGTGGGTCTGAGGAGCTGCTACAGAAAAGGGGGCAGGTTTGGGGAAAGAAGAGGCTCTTTGTCATCCTCAGCAGGGTGGAGCAAGGGCTCTTTCAATTCTTCCCTCTGCTGACAAAGATGAAATGCCACAAGCCGTGGGCTGAACGCCCCTTGCTGTGCCCTGCTGGGGTGAGGCAGTTGCAGGAAGGGGCACGGGGCAGGATGGGCTCTGACTGTGTCTTTGCAGCGTGAATGGCATCTCAGACCTGGAGCCGCTGCACCAGTGCCAGAACCTGAGCGAGCTCTACCTGAGGAGGAACAACATCAGGAGCCTGGATGAGCTGTTTTACCTGAAGACGCTGCCGCGGCTGCGGGTGCTGTGGCTGGCAGAGAACCCCTGCTGCGGGCCCGACCCGCACCGCTACCGCATGACCGTGCTGCGCAACCTGCCCTGCCTGCAGAAACTCGACAACCAGGGTGGGCTCTGTCCCCTGCACGCAGCCCCGGGCCACCAGGGTGGGCTCTGCTCACCTGCACACAGCCCCGGGCCACCAGGGTGGGCTCTGTCCCCTGCACGCAGTCCCGGGCCACCAGGGTGGGATTTGGTCACCTGCACGCAGCCCCGGGCCGCCAGGGTGGGCTTTGGTCACCTGCACGCAGCCCCGGGCCACCAGGGTGGGCTCTGTCCCCTGCACACAGCCCCAGGCCGCCAGGGTGGGATTTGGTCACCTGCACACAGCCCCGGGCTGCCAGGGTGGGCTCTGTTCCCTGCACACAGCCCCGGGCTGCCAGGGTGGGATTTGGTCACCTGCACACAGCCCTGGGCCACCAGGGTGGGCTCTCTCCTGCACACAGCCCCGGGCCACCAGGGTGGGCTCTCTCCTGCACACAGCCCCGGGCTGCCAGGGTGGGCTCTGTCCCCTGCACACAGCCCCAGGCCACCAGGGTGGGCTTTGGTCCCCTGCACGCAGCCCCGGGCCACCAGGGTGGGCTCTGTCCCCTGCAAACAGCCCCGGGCCACCAGGGTGGGCTCTGTCCCCTGCAAACAGCCCCGGGCCACCAGGGTGGGCTCAGTCCCCTGCACACAGCCCCAGGCCACCAGGGCGGGCTCTGTCCCCTGCACACAGCCCCGGGCCACCAGGGTGGGTTCTGGTCACCTGCACACAGCCCCGGGCCACCAGGGTGGGCTCTGTCCCCTGCACACAGCCCCAGGCCAGTGCCACCTGGGAAAAGGGGATGTGTTGGCTCCTCTCGAGGGCATCCTTTGAGTTTTGCTAGTCAGGGGATGTTAGGGGTTGAGTTAAATCTGGCGCTTCTAAGCTGTTTTCTCTCTGTCTTCCCTTTTCATTTATCTTCCCCTTTCCCATCTGCCTCCTCTTCCTCCTTCCCCTTTTCCTTTTCCTATCTCCTTTTCCTTTCCCTATCCCTGTCCCCTTTTCCCTTCCCTATCCCCTATCCCCTATCCCTATCCCCTTTCCCTATCCCTATCCCTTTTTTCCTTCCCTATCCCTTTTTTCCTTCCCTGTCCCCTTTTCCCTAGCCTCTTTTCCCTTCCTTTCCCTTCACTATCCCTTCCCTATGGTAACAAAACAGAGTGCCTCATTATAGCTTGGACAGTACCACTAATTAGTGGTTTGTAGAGCTCTCTCTTTGCTGTGGCCAGACAAAGGTTCTATAACTGGATCTGCTGCTGTAGAAAAGCTTCTCTGTTTTCTTTTTCTTCCATCCAGTAGCAGAAATTTGGTTTCTTTTGGAGCCTTCTCCAGAGACAAGAAATAGTAAAGCACGTTTGCATCCCTCCTTGATACCCTTCTCGCTTTGGGAGGCTGGTGCTTGCTTCCAGCATTCTCCTGCACTCTCTGCAGCAGCAGAACCTGCCCTGCTAGAGATGCCATCCCCTTGGGCTGCTGCAGTGGGTAGCAGCAGGCATTTGCTGTGTCCCTTGCAGCTGTGACAGAGGAGGAGCTGTCGCAGGCGCTGGTGGATGGCGTGGAGATCACGGCGCCGCCGGCCCGCAGCCCCCTGGAGAACGGCTGGTCCAGCACCGCCTGCAGCACCGCTGGAGCCACCACGGAGCCCCAGGGCCAGCTGCTCAGCTGCTGCCTGGAGGACACCAGGTGAGGGCTGGGCAGCTGCCAGCATGGCTGGGATGCTGAATTCGTGTGTAGCAAGAAAGGAGCCTGGCATTCCAGGCCCACAGCTGGTGCAGCTTCCCACTGTGCTGGTTGCTGCAGTGGAGCTGTGCTGGTTCTGTGGGGCTGGTTCTGCTGTTGGGGGTGGCTTGGGCTCATCAGCTGCTTGTGCAGGCAGGAGTGGATCCTCTCCATTCCCTGGGGTCCTCCAGCTGGATTCTCCTTGCATGGCTGCCTGTGATGAGGAAGGATTGGCCTGGCAATTCTCCCACCTGGTCATAATAACATTTGCTTTTCCTCCCTTTTTTTTAAGCAAAACTCAGGATGAGCTTGATATGAAGCTTGTTCCCAGGGATAAATACTCCTCCTTTTCCACTCAAGAGACAGACTGCAGCTGCAAGAAGACAGTGAGTATCTTTTAAAGACCAAATTGCTTTTCCTTGTACGCGGGGCTGAGCCCCAGTGTTGAAGGATGTGAAGAACTTTGGATGTCCCCAGAGGAGGGGAACAGAGCTGGAAGAAATGTCCAGGAGCAGCTGAGGGCTCTGGGTTTGTTTGATTTGGAGAGAAGGAGGCCGAGGGGTGATCTCATGCCCCTCTGCATCTTCCTGAGGAGGGGATATGGGGAAGGGGTGCTGAGCTCTTCTACTTGGGATCCAGTGATAGAAGACATGGTGATGGTTCAAAGCTGTGCCAGGGCAGGTTCAGACTGGATATTAGGAAGTGTTTCTTTAGCAAGAGGAGGTCAAACCTTGGGAAGTGGCTGCTTAACAGGAAACTTAAGTGGTTCCTCAGCCCCCTCCATCATGTAGCCTTGGATGAATCTGGATTTTGGTGGTTCAGCTGGGAATTGCAGAGTGCTGGACTCAGTGCCATTGCATCAATCAGCAGAGCAAGATCTAACCCATAGCTGCCTAGAGCAGCCCCACTGGCTCTGACCTTTAAAAATGGGAGAAGTAGTACCCCATTGCAGCTGAAGAGGCTCAGGTTGGATGTTGGGCAAAAGATTCTCCCTAGAAGGACAGCTATTTAGGCTGTGGAATCTCTCCCTGGAGTTCTTCAGGACATGATTTGACAGAGCCACGACCTGGCATTGGCACTGGTCCTGTGGCGGTGGCAGGGCTGGAGACCTTCAAGGGTCCTTTGCAGAGAGCACCAGCTCTCCTCATTCCTCAGAGCAGGGCTGTCCTTTCCCATCCTACACACACTGAGAGCGAGTGCAGCCGCTCCTGGCCGTGCCTTTCCTGACAGAAGGCAGGCTGGAGCGTGGCCAGCAGCCAGAGGCCGTGGGCAGAGCAGAGGATGGGTTTGTCCTGCATTCCAGCCTCATCACGTGCCTCTCCCTGCCTGTGTTTGCCCCGAGGGCTCGGCTGTGGGTGTTAGTCCCGGTCCCGTGGCTGCAGGTGGCTGCTCCAAACTGCTGCCAGTCGTGGTGGTGGTGCTGGTGGAGGAGTTCCTAGAGAGAGCAGGGAAAATCGAGTGTCCTTGTCCTGGCTGGCTGGTCCAAAGCAGTGTGTGCCTTATCCCCACAGAGCAACGTCCTGGATGCCATCCTGCTTCTCATGAAGGAACTGGACGCAGAGGAGCTGGAGATCATCCAGCAGACGGTGGCCAGGAGGCTCCAGGCCTTGCAGAAGAAGGAGCTGCAGGAGGAGTGACAGCAGCCACCCCCCTTCCAGCCTCCCTGGAGCCCCAGCCCCGCCGTGCTGTCCTGCCCACACCCCTGGCTGCAGCCAAAGCCTCGGGCATGGCATGGGATGCTGCTTCTCTGGAGATTCCCTGCCACTGCAGCAGGCTCTGACACTGTACCCTGCGTGGCTGGGGCTCTTGGGTGGGAGCTGCAGGCAAATCAGCAAGGCAGAACTGAACAGGGCTGCAGCCAGAGGTGCTGTGATTTGAGGGGGAGCAGAGCCTGCTGATGGCTGGGAGGGACTCCACCCTTCAGCCAGCCTGGGGGTGCCCAGCACCTCTGAGGGCAGTTTGTACCACAGAGATTGGCTTTGGTAGAGTCTGACAGGGAGACATTGCCTGAGATGGTCACCAAGACCTGTCTGTGCAGGTGCTGAAGGTCAATGTCCAGTTATTAATTTATTTTCCAGCTCCTGGCTGACTTCCTCAGGTCCTTCCTGGTGCATGCAGTGCCTGCCGGTCAGGCAGCCCAAAGGGAAGCTCAGAGCAGCCTAGGTGAACCAGGAATGACTCCCACATCCTGAATGCTCAGCTGTACTCTCACCCCAGCATTCCCTGCAGGCATTAGAGCAGCTTAAAGAAACATCCCAGTTAAAGGCCCTGAGCATTCTGCCTGCTTTGGACAGGCATCCGGGGTGGGTGTTGCTCTTTAACTGATAAAACTGCATTTACCAAGTTTTCTAGAGCTGTTAAGAGCAAACTAAACTGTTGTGACATACCAAATAAACCCAATTATCCCTCAAGGCTGTGTGAGTGGTGGCTGGAGTTCAGCAGAGGCCTGGCTGGGGGCACTGCTCCATTACCTCTGGTTCAGGGAGTGCATTGTGAGCGCTGTGGAGGAGGAGGAGGGCTGTGCCTTCCCGCTTCACTGCGCCTCTGGAACGGTGAGCCTGCTCCCAGCACTGCCTGCAGGGCCACTGGGCTGCCCTACAACCTTCCTGCAGCCACAGCAAAGGCAGGCAGCAAGAGAGGTGCTGAGCAAAGCTCAGTGCAGAGCCACCTGGGCAGGATGTGGCCCTGAGATACAGGACACGAGGCCTCCGTGTCTCCCAGTGCTGCACTGGTGACGTGGCTGTTCCATGGCCCCTGTCCCTGTCTGAGCAGTGTCCAGGCTGTGCTACCAGGAAGGAATGCTCCTCAGGGATGGTGACAGCCTCCTTGTGTCCACAAGCCTGTTTGCCTGACCTTGGTGGGAACAGGCCCAGCTTGACCCTCATCACTCAGGGGGAGATTTGCTGATGTCTTTAACTCCTCTAAAGACCTTTGTTCTTGCCTTTTGCGTTAAACCCAGCTGTGCTTGTGTGATTTATGATGTCCCAGACTTTGACATCCAGGGCCTGGGAGACTCACCCTGCTGAGTGCAAGTCTTCTCCCAGGCCCCTGGCCTGTCCATGTCAAGGAACAAGGGAGTTGCTGTTGGGGTGAGCTGGACCCCCAGCTTCTCTGGGATGTGAGTGATCAGAGGAAGTGTCCATCAGGACCCGGTCGTGGGGCTGGTGGAGCAATCACTGTGCCCTTGAGGCCACACTCACACAATTCCTGGAGAAGCTGGGCTGTTTTTTGCCTACGTGCTTGACATCCTTGGCTGTTGCTGGTGCTGCCCTCGGCGCTCCCAACTGCTCCTTGCAGCATCCCCAGTGGGAGCTCAGCCCCTCCAGGGCCCTGGCAGCCTGCCTTCCCCTGCAGGATGCTTCTGGAGGCTCTGCCCTCTCTTCAGGGTGGGCTGGATGTGCTGGGAATCTGGGAGCACAGTCACGCCCCTCCTGCTCATCCTCGGAATTCAGTGGCTGTGCCTGTCCCTTTTCTCCCAGGAATTTGGCCCTCCAGGTATTTTTTTTTTTGGTGGAAATGAGGTGTGGGGGCTGCAGTGATTCCTGTCCCTCAACATGCAGCTGGTCTGAGCCCTGTCCCCATTCACACCCCAAACCTGTTTGCTGCAGGGCAGTGCTGCAGACAGATTTTCCACATGACCTGCTGTCACCCTGCCCTGCCTCCGCCGGGAATATCGAGCGGTGAATGCAGATGATTCCAGATCTGGAAAATGCCAGCAGCTGTGCTGAGCTATTCCCTTCAAACCACCCTCAGAGACTCTGAGAGGCTGCTGGTGAGGCAGGTGTGAGGGCCATGGCTGAGGGAGGGAGGGAGGGAAGGAGTGGGCTGGGGCTCCCCCAAAGTGGAGTGGCACATGGGAGAGTGGAAGAGCCCCTTTCCCACCCAGGAAATGGAGCTCCAGGAGAAGCCAGGTCTCTGCCTGGGGTCTCCAAAGCAGGTAGTTGATTTACAAGAGCAGCAATGTTGCCTCCATCAGCAAGGTCTGCTAGTTATGGGTCCAGGGAGGAGATAAAAGTTACCATCTTCCTCCAGAGCCTAAAATGTGTTTAGTCAGGGGAAAAGCACTGAAATAATGGAATGGTTTTGGGTGGGAAGAGACCTGGAATCCCATCTCATTCTACTCCCTGCCATGGGCAGGGACCCCTTCCGCTATCCCAGGCTGCTCCAAGCCCTGTCCAACCTGGCCTTGGACACTCCCAGGGATCCAGGGGCAGCCACAGCTGCTCTGGGCACCCTGTGCCAGGGCCCCACACCCTCACAGGGAGAAATTCCTTCCCCTTATCCCATCTAACCCTGCAGCAGTGGGAGGCCATTCCCCTTTGGTGCATCACTCCATGGCCCTTGTCCAAAGTCCTTCTCCAGCTTCCTTGTTGGCTCCTTCAGGTACTGACAGTGAGCTCACCCCTCAGCTTCTCCAGGTGAACAATCCCAGCTGTGCCAGCCTTTCCTCCCAGCAGAGCTGCCCCATCCCTCTGCTCACCCTGGTGCCTCCTCTGGGCTCTCTCCAGCAGCTCCAGCTCCTTCCTGTGCTGGGCCCCAGGGCTGGGGCAGCTCTGCAGGTGGGGTCTCACCTCAGCAGGGCAGAGGGGCACAATCCCAACCCCTTTCCTGCTGCCCACCCTGGGATCAGCCCAGCACAGGGGGGTCCTGGATGGGGCATGGCCAGCCCTCACCACCTGCAGCCCCAAGGCCTTCTCCAGGCCTGCTCCCTCTGCTCATCCCCAGCCTGGATTGATCCCAGGGTTGCCCTGACCCAGGGGCAGCACCAGCACTTGGTGCTGTCAAACCTCAGGAGATTCCCATGGGTCCCTTCTGGAGCTTCTCCAGGGCCCTCTGGATGGCCCTGTCCTTCGGGAGTGTCACTGCACCCTCAGCCTGGTGTCACTGCAAACCTGCTGAGGGTGCCCCACCCCTCTGTGCCAGTGATGGAGACCCCAAATGTCGCTGGTCCCAATACAGAGCCTGGGGCACCACTGGTCACTGATGGCCACTCTGAGCCACTGCCCCTCTGGATGTGACCCTCCAGCCAATCCCTGATCCATCTGACAGCCCATCCATGGAACCCAGCTGTCTGCAATGCAGAGAGAAGGATGTTGGGTGGGATTGTGTCCAGGCTGTACAGAAACCAGGATAAATGTCATCCATAACCTTTCCCTTGCCCACTGAGGGAGTGACTCCATCTGAGAAAGGCAGGGGGCAAGTCAGGGGCAACTTTCACTTGGGGACAGCTCCATGGGGAGGACAAAATGCTTGACCCCAAAGGCTGTGATGCATGCTGATGCTGTCCCACAGGCTGGAGCCGTCAGCCAGCAGCCCCAGGAGGGAAGTGGCCTGGGAAAGGGGCTCCCTGTGACCGTCTGGCACAGCCTGAGCATGCCGAGCTCGGCCAGAAGTGTGAGAAACTGCCTCACAAACAAGCCCAGCACCACCCTAAAGCACTTGGGTGGTTCCTTGGAGGTGGGAACCCAGTGATTTTTCTCTGGAATCGCAAAGCACTTGCGGAAGGATGCTGACCTTGCACCCACCATGACTTGGACAGGGAGGAACAGCCGCCTGTGGTCCCACTCTCCCAGGCTTTGAGGATGCACAAAACCAGGGAATGTCTTGGCCCAATGTAGCAGGCACAGGGCCTGCTAGGGCCCCGTGGAAGGCAGAGGCCTGAAGATAAGAAATGCTAAGTCATGGCAAGCGCGTTTTCCACCTTTCTGACCCCAGCTTATCTCTCTGTAACCCCATAGGTCACTTCTCCTCAACCCCTGCTATTGGACAATTTTGGATGCCCCTATATCCTATGTAATGAGCTGTTTTAGCCCATTCTGGTTAGAAGAGCTGTCGCTGGAACCTTTTGCAGAACATCCAATAAAGACATCACTGTAGAATGCCAGAATAGCCTTCTCCTCTCTTGCCCTGACTCTGCTGGCCTGCCTGCAGTACCTTGCAAGCTAGGAGCTAGAATCACAAAGGGCTGATTGATAATCACTAAAAGAGCTGATAACCCTTAAGCTTGCTAAGACTGCCAGTGGCTACGAGCTGCTTGGGATTTCAGGAGTCTGTCCCCATAAAAGCCTGAGCTATCCGGCCTTGCAGCCTGCCTGGGGGCAAACCAGCCCAACATTAACCCGGCTTGAGAAACCCATCAGGCTTTGGTGTTCCCCCCTCCCCAGCCCTGTCCTGCCACCCGTCGCCCCCACAATGACCACTCCAGGAGGCAGGTTTGGCTCCAGCAGGTTTTATCTCTAGAGGAGAGGAGCAGCACCGTGGGTGGTGCAGGATCCAGGGTGAGGTGACGGACACGGCGCCCACAGCCACGCGGTGACGGTCGCAGCCAAGCGTCATGCAAGGGGACAGGGGCTCGCCAGGACCCCCGTGCTCAGCCCTCGAGACCCCCATGGGGGATGGGAGCTCCACAGGGACACCCAGAAGCTCCAAGGAACTGCTCCAACCCACTCTGATGGCTCTGCATCCTCCTCGCTCCCCTCCCGCACGTGGGGCAGGCGACTACAAGCAGCAGCAGTTGGCTCAGGCGGTCAAGCCGCTAAACAAGGACTCAAAATACCCCAAGATTAAATAATAATAAACTATTAAGGGAAGATTAAGGGCCTGGGCTGCACGGCTGGCTCAAGCAACTCTTCTGCATCCGCACAGGGACCAGAACCTGCAGCAGTGATTGTGCTGTTCTGGGACACAGCACCAGGCTCTGCCTGCTGTAAGGGGTCGATGGCAAAGCTACAGGGCTACTGAGAACAGAGGGGACCAGTGCTCCCCCAGCAGCATGTGGGCACAGAGAGGACACGGGGGGGCTGTGGGCCAGGCTGGTGGGACTAGAAGCCCTTCTCGATGCTGAGGGTGCGCCGGGTGACGTGCTCCATCTGGCCTGAGATGTACTCGGTGAGGCTGATCTGGTAGTTGGCGAGCATCTTCAGCATCAGCCGTAGGTTCAGCCACCACTGCTCCTGGGGCAGCCTGTGCCTGTGCAGGGGACACAGCTCTGGAGCAGACACCCCAGGAAGGTTCCCCCAGGAGCTGGTGAACCGCTGGGGCATGGGGACTTACTCAAAATCCGTGACTTTCTTGAGCTCTGTCACAGGGCTGAAGGCCACCACCTTCTTCCGCAGCCCAATCACACAGGCAGTGTCTCCAGAGTTGGCAAACACACGTCCTGGGAAAAGGACACTGCTGACCTTGGCCACCTCACTGGGGACCAAGCCTGGAAGCCTGGAGCAGCAGCCACCAGCCTTCCCTACCCCCTGTGGGATCCCCAGCCCTCGGCTCACCCTTGCTGTAGACTTGCTGCAGCTTCTCTGACATCCACAGCACCGCCTTCACTCCCAGCTTGGTCCCGTAGTTCCGGTCAAAGGGGGTCGGGGCTCCCCCCTGGAGACAAAGAAATGGGGATGTCAGGCCTTGCCCAGCTCTCAGGGCCAGCAGGGCCCTTGCCACCCTGTCCCCTGTACCTCTGTACCTGCTGCAGGTGGCCCAGGACATTGATCCTGCAGTCGAAGATGCCTTTGCCCTCGGAGGAGTAAAGGTTGTAGAGGAACTCGGTGGTGTAGTGCTCGTGGCACTTCTCATTGCTGGGGAGCAGAGGAAGGGTTTGGGGGGCTGCTCCTTCCCCTGGCATGACCAGGGGATCTCCTTTGTTTCCCATAACACCTTTCTTGTGGTGTTTTGTTCTCCCTGAGGCCCAGAACCCCAGTTTGTGTCTCCAGGACGACCCTGGGGCTGGAGAGGCACCCAGTGTCTCCAGGGCCAAGTGCCAAACCTCACCGTGCCTAGGACCCCTCTCTGGCCATGGGAAGGGCTCAGCTCCAGCCTTGCTCCCTGCCGTGGGGCTGGGGTTTGCAGTGACTGTTCCCAAGTGCCCCCAACTCACCGCAGCACCAGCCCTCTCTGGATATCCGTCTTCATTTTGTCAGTCAAGTGCTCCACGTTGGCCTGCAGGACGAACACCAAGATGCCAGCAGCCATCCCACAGCCCTCCTGTCCTGACATCAACCCAGCACGGCCATGTCCTCCAGCTCCTGCCCTGCTCTGGAGCCCTCCCTTCTCCAACTTTCCTTCTCATTTTAGCCAGAGAGCCTCTCCTGCCCGCCCACCTTCAAGTCGTGGATAGTGAAGGGATCCTCGTAGACGTAGGCGGCGTCGGCGCCCACGGCGATGCCGGTGACCGTGGACAGGTACCCGCAGTAGCCCCCCATGGTCTCCACGATGAACACGCGGCGCTTGGTGCCCGAGGCCGACTGCTTGATGCGGTCACAGCTCTGCGCCCAGACAGGGGGAGGTCACACCAGGGAAAGCCACCTTGCATGGGACATTGGCCGCTCCGGGCCGTGATGGAAGGCGGTGGAGCACAGCGAGCTGTCCCTGTTGGTGTCCCTCACCTCCATGGCAGCGTTGACGGCCGTGTCAGAGCCCAGGCTGAAGTCGGTGCCGGGCACGTTGTTGCTGATGGTGGCGGGGATGACGCACATGACGATGCAGAGCTCCTCGTACTGCCCGCGTGCCTCCACCAGCTGTAGCACCCCCTCGTATGCCTGCAAGCAGACAAAGGATTGGGAAATGCTGGCCCTCCCTGCAGCCAGGTCTGCATCCCAGAAAGATTCCTCTGGGATGCCCACAGCCACCATGGCCCCCACTGATTCACCTCAAAGCCCCCAATGACCAGCAGCCCCTGGATGTTGAATTTGCGCACGTTCTCCACGATCTTCTCCATGCAGGTCTTGGGCAGCGTCCTGTGGTGGGGGAGGGGGGCAGACAGTGGGGTGAGGATGGTGGGGACACCCTTCCCCTATGTCCCCGTCCCCAGGGCTGCACTCACCGCTTGGTGCCCAGCATGGAGCCACCACGGCCCAGCCATCCTGCCACGTCATGCCAGCCCACCTCGCGGACCTGTGGGCATCACCAACAAGTCAGGGGAGGGGAGAATCCCCCCATCCCCAAGCCCAATGCCATCCTCCAGGACATCCCAGGTGCTCCTTACCTGCCCCTTGGCCAGGCCCTCGAAGCCGTCATTGACCACGTAGATGGTGTGTCCCTGGCAGATGCCGATGCGCACGGCCGAGCGCACCGCAGCGTTCATGCCCGCGGCCGGCGCTCCCACGTTCAGAATGGCCATGCTAAAGGGGCTCTGCAGGGACAGGGATGGCAACAGCACATCCCCACACATCCCCAGAGCAGGGATAGTGTACCCTCCTGCTCCCCGTCACCCCTCACCTTCTCCTGAGCCGGCTTCTGGTGCGCCAGCAGCTTGTAGATGTTCCAGTTGTTCTCAAAGCTCCTGCAAGGACACGGTGATGTGTCTGCAAGGCACGTCTGGGAGAAGGGGAAGTCTCCCCACTGCCCCTGGGTGTGACTGGGGACACCCTTCTGGCTGCAGGAGCCAACAGCTTCTCCAGAAGGAGAAGCCTCTATCCAAGAGGGATGTCTCCCCTGGTCCTGGTCCCTCCTCCTCACCTTCCACGGAGCTGGATGGCCTCGTCGAACCTCTTCTCATCCATGGCCTTCTGCACATCCTTTGTCTTGAGGAGGGAGAAAGATGCAACACCATAACACCCACGTTCACAGGGAGGGGAGTGAGACCCCCAGCCAGCTTCCCTGGTACTCACCACCTGGACACACTCCATGAGTGGCAGCCGCACCGACTGGTTCCCGGAGTGGCTGACCACACAGGCTGGGGTGTCTGGCGTGGCCTCCAGCAGCGCCATCACCGCCTCCATCCCCATCTTGCTGCTCTGCAAAGGGACATGGGCACCCCTGTGACACTGGGGCCCACCAGTGCCAGCTGGGTGGGATGCTCAGGGATACTCCCACAGGTTTGGAAACCACGTGGCTGCTGATTCACTGCTGGAAAGCTGATGGGTTTATTTAAAATCCATGAAATTTGGAGTAAATGAGGAGAAACGGGTGCAGGGCCGAGCCCATGTGAGCCTCACCCCTTTCCACTGGGCAGAGGGATGGCAGGAGCAGGGTTCCCCCTCTCTGTGTCCTCCCCTGCACCTACCAGCACGCGGTCGAAGGCGGACGGGGTCCCTCCGCGCTGCACGTGGCCGAGGACGGTGACCCGCGTGTCGAAGCCCAGGCGCTGCACCACCAGCTGTGGGGAAGAGGGGACACCACGTTGGGGACCCGCCGGTGTCCGTGGGTGCCAGGGTGGTGCCGGGGCTGTCCCTTACGTCCTTCACGTAGTTGGAGGAGATGGGTTTGCCGCTGCGGTCGATGGCGCCCTCGGCGATGATGATGATGTTGAGCCGCGAGCCCCGGCTGCGTGTCTGCCACGAGGGGAGGACAAACGGCCACCCCCTGAGCGATGTGTGAGCGCCTTGCCCTCCCCTTGCCACCCTCTGTGCTGCCCTGGGGGTGCTCAGGTCACGGGCAGCCGAGCCCCCAAGCCAGCGCTGCCCCTGGCACGCGAGGGCTGGATTTGCGCTCGGCTGAGTGCCCCGGCTCACAGGGACAATGGCAGCAGCTCCCGAAGCTTCGCGGGGGCCGGGCACGGCTGCAGGGCTCAGCCTGGGCCTCTGCAGGGACTCCCCAGGGGGAACAGGGCATGGATGGGATGGCAGGAACCCCCCTCACCTCCCCGAGCCTCTCGCACATGAGGTCCTCCCAGCCGTCCTCTGGAGGGGATTCAGGGATGAAGAGCCAGTCAGCGCCCGAGGCCAGGCCGGACACCAGCGCCAGGTACCTGGGGGCACATGGAGGTGGGCAGCACTGGCCCCAAAATGTGGCATCCCACCCCACCAATGGCTTCCCCACCCACAGGGACTTACCCGCAGTGGCGACCCATCACCTCCAGCACAAACGTCCGCTGGTGGCTGCAAGGACACAGGTGAGAAGAGAAGGTGAGTGGGTGGGTGGGTGTGATGGTTGGGGCGCTGCAGCCCCCAGCCCCCCGTCCCCCTCACCTCTGCGCTGTGGTGGTGATGGCATCCACGACCTCCATGATGCGGTGCAGCGCCGAGTCGGTGCCGATGGTCATGTCGGTGCCGCAGAAGTCGTTGTCGATGGAGCCCACCAGCCCCACGATGTTCAGGTGGCAGTTCTTCCTCGCCACCTCCTCGCTGATCTGCCCTGGAAGGGAGTCACGGCCACCACACCGGTTATTTCAGGGCACCATCACGGGGCCGGAGCCCAGGCCTCCTTGGGGTCACGGCACTGGGGTGACCCTCTGGACCTCACCACCCCAAAGAGGGGCTCACCCACCGTCTCGCACCAGCTCCTCGAGCAGCCCGGCCCACTCGGAGCGGAAGATGTCGGCCCCGGTGAGGCTGCCGTCGCCGCCGATGACGCACAGGTTGGTGATGCCGTGCTCCACCAGGTTGCGGGCGGCGCGGAGCCGGCCCGCCCGCGTGGTGAAGGCCTTGCAGCGGGCACTGCCGATCACCGTCCCGCCCTGGGGACAGAAGGGGACACGGGGCTCGTCACACACCTGTGGGGGGCTGGGAGCTGGAGTCCCGCGGCCCCATGGTGGCCCTCACCAGCTGGATGATGTTGGAGACGCTGAGCCAGTTGGCTTGCTTGATGTTGTCACCCCCCTCCACCAGCCCCTCGTAGCCCTGTGGAGAAGCAGAGGGTGGAGGTGAAAGGTACCCCAGCAGAAGGGGGGGAGATCCCCCCAGCCATGATGGGGAGCAGGGGGGAACCCCAACCTCGTAGATGAGGAAGACCTTGGCTCCCACGTATATCCCCATGCGGGTGACAGCGCGGACAGCGGCGTTCATGCCTGGAAAAGGGATATGTGAGTGGAGCATTCCCATGGAATCCTGCAGATATAGGATCCTACAGGTGACCCTGAGGTGTCCCTTCAAGCGGGGGGAACCCCATGGGGCCCCGCATCTCACAGGGAATGCGATCCCATAGGTGACCCTGAGGTGTCCCCTTGAGTGGGCGGGGAGCCACGTGGGCTGGGAGCGGGGAAACTCAGCGCAGAGCCGGGGACGAGAAACAGCCCGGGAGCGAGAGAGTCGCTTATCCCGGGGGGAAACGGGATGGGGACAGGGACGGGCACACCCCCTCCGTGGGGCTCCCCCCGTGGGGCCCCTGCCCTCCCACGGCCCGAGGGCGCCGGGGACGGGGCCGCGGGGCGGGCACACGGCAGGGGGGTCCCCATCCATCCATCGGCCCGTCCGGGAGCAGCGCGGGCCGCGGGCTCCGGCCCCGGGCGGTCGCGGTCACGGGCACGGACACGCGGGGACCCCGCGGGCCCGGGCCGAGCCCCCCGCCCCGCCGGGCGCACCTTGCGCGTCACCGCCGCTGGTGAGGACGGCGATGGCCATGCCGGCCCCCGCCATCCGCAGCCGCTCCAGCTCCGCCGCCGCCGCCATCGCTGCGCTCCCGGTGCCGGCGCCGCCGCCGAGGACACGCCCCGGGACACGCACGGACCGGCGACACGCCCCGCGACACGCCCCGAGCCAGGGGACACGCCCCGGGACACGCCCCGGCCGCCGCCGCGGAGCGACAGACGGCGGGACACGTCGCTCCGTGTCGCGACGTGGTGCGCTGTTATATCGTGCCGGGCAGTGGGGACATGCCCCGCCGTCCCGCACCGCGCCATCCTGCCGGAGATCCGTCATTGAATCCTGAAGGATTTGGCTGATGGAGCTGCCCAGCTGGTCTCCAGGATGTTTGGAAGGTCCTGCATGCCCGGTCAGGCCCCAGGTGCTTGGAATAAAACGGAGAGGTTTTCCTTGTCCCCATCATGAAGAAGGGTGGAAAGGAGGAGCCTGGGGCGCGGAGCTGCCGGCCGCCAGCCTCCCCTCTGTGCTCGGGAAGATGGAGCTGTCCCCAAGTGAAAGTTGCCCCTGACTCGCCCCCTGCCTTTCTCAGATGGAGTCACTCCCTCAGTGGGCAAGGGAAAGGTTATGGATGACATTTATCCTGGTTTCTGTACAGCCTGGACACAATCCCACCCAACATCCTTCTCTCTGCATTGCAGACAGCTGGGTTCCATGGATGGGCTGTCAGATGGATCAGGGATTGGCTGGAGGGTCACATCCAGAGGGGCAGTGGCTCACAGTGGCCATCAGTGACCAGTGGTGCCCCAGGCTCTGTACTGGGACCAGCGACATTTGGGGTCTCCATCACTGGCACAGAGGGGTCGGGCACCCTCAGCAGGTTTGCAGTGACACCAGGCTGAGGGTGCAGTGACACTCCCGAAGGACAGGGCCATCCAGAGGGCCCTGGAGAAGCTCCAGAAGGGACCCATGGGAATCTCCTGAGGTTTGACAGCACCAAGTGCTGGTGCTGCCCCTGGGTCAGGGCAACCCCTGGGATCAATCCAGGCTGGGGATGAGCAGAGGGAGCAGGCCTGGAGAAGGCCTTGGGGCTGCAGGTGGTGAGGGCTGGCCATGCCCCATCCAGGACCCCCCTGTGCTGGGCTGATCCCAGGGTGGGCAGCAGGAAAGGGGTTGGGATTGTGCCCCTCTGCCCTGCTGAGGTGAGACCCCACCTGCAGAGCTGCCCCAGCCCTGGGGCCCAGCACAGGAAGGAGCTGGAGCTGCTGGAGAGAGCCCAGAGGAGGCACCAGGGTGAGCAGAGGGATGGAGCAGCTCTGCTGGGAGGAAAGGCTGGCACAGCTGGGAGTGTTCAGCCTGGAGAAGCTGAGGGGTGACCTCACTGTGGCCCTCCAGTACCTGAAGGAGCCAACAAGAAACATGGAGAGAGAATATTCCCAAGGGCCCTGACAGGGGGAATGGCTTCAAACTGCCAGAAGATAGGTTCAGATGGGATACTGGGAAGAAATTCTTGGCTGTGAGTGTGGGGAGGCCCTGGCACAGGGTGCTCAGAGCAGCTGTGACTGCCCCTGAATCCCTGGGAGTGTCCAAGGCCAGGTTGGACAGGGCTTGGAGCAAACCTGGGTGTCCCTGACTATGGCACGGGATGGAATGAGCTGGGCTTTCAGATCTCTGCCCACCCAGAGCACTCCATGCCTGTATTCCATGCCATGGCATTGATGCTATTATGTTCCATGCCAGGCTGTGCCATGCTCTGCCGATGAGACAAGCTGGACCTTTTAGCACAAATTTCCCATTTTAAAATTTTTAATTTATACTTATTTTAGATGTAATTAAAAAACAAACCTATGGAGATTTGGCACTGCCATTGATTTCTCATCCCCACTGCCCATCTCAGCTTCCCAGTGTCACCCCTTTCCAGGGAGAGGGGTCCTGTTGCTGGATGCCCTCTCCTCAGGGGATGGGATCCTATAGGTGACACCCTGAGGTGTCCCTTCGAGCAGGGGGACCCCCATGCGACCCTAAACCCTTCAGGGAATGGGATGCAGGTGGGTGCAGTGAGGTGCTGGGAGGCTGCTCCCTCCAATGGTCCCCATCACCCTGTTCCCCCTGCTCCCCCACATCCCCCAGGGGAGTGGGACAGCGCCCTGCCCATGGGGAAACTGAGTCAGGTGCTGGCAGCTCGCCCAATTCCATCTATGCCAGAAGGGGCTGTGGCCTCATCCTGCATCCTCAGGCACCGCGGGGCCCGGCACATCCGGCAGGGAAGGGGTGGCTCGGCTTAAGGAAATGGGAGAGACCTGGCCGGAGTCCCGCTCTCCTCCCCCCGCAGCCCCACCTCCCTCCCCGGCCCGCTTAACATCCCCCGGGCCAGCAGCGGGGACAGCAGAGCGATCCGAGCCCGCAGCGGGGCAGGGGCTGAGCTGCGAGCCGGGACAGCAGCAGGGACACCAGCGTGTCTCCAGCGCCGTGGCAGGGCTGAGCTCCGAACCGGGACATCAGCAGGGACATCAGCGTGTCCCCAGCGCCGTGCCAGGGCTGAGCTCCGAACCGGGACAGCAGCGTGTCCCCAGCACGGTGCCAGGGCTGAACTGCGAGCCAGGACAGCAGCAGGGCCACCAGCGTGTCCCCAGCGTGTCCCCAGCGCGGTTCCCGTCCCCACGATGCTGCGGCTGCTGCTGCTCGCCGGGATCCTGGGCTGCGGGGCTGAGCAGGCAGGTAAGGCTGGTTGGGGACAGCGTGGGGACACACGGGGCTCAGGGAGGGTGACGGGACGGTGGCTGATGTCCCGCGTCTCCCGCAGCTCCGCTGGCCTTCACCATGCTGCAGCTGACCCGCGTCTACAAGGGCAATTCCATGTTCCGGGGGAACGCCAGCCTGAATGGGCAGCTCAGCCATGTCCTGGAAGGGAATAATGTCACCCAGGTGATCCCGCTGGAGTCCCCGGACGCCTGGGCCCGGCGGCAGGACGAGGTGATCGCCTACCTGGGGAACTTCAGGCAGCTGGTGATGCTCTTCAACAAGGAGAGACCCACCGATTGTGAGTGGTGCCCGGGGGACGGGGGTGGGTGCCCCGGGGAATGGGAGCCTCTTCCGTGCTACCAGGGACAGATGGGCGAAGGGATGGGGACACAGCCATGTGCAAAACCTCCCTGTGGGCAAAGGGAGCCCTTCTGCCGAGCCGGGAATTTCTTACCCGGAGCGCACCCTGTGAACGGGATGATGCCCAACCTGTTGCTGCTCGTCAGGAAAAGGGCTGGGGGCTGCAGCCTGTGGGGTGGTGAGGTGTAGGAACCCTATCTGCTCCCGGCCTGTGCTCTGTCTGCATCCCACCTGTATCCCACTGACACCCTGCCTGCATCCCACCTGCATCCCGCAGCCTGTGGGAGCTGTGGGACGCTGCTGCCGATGGTTTTGTGCTCCTGCTCGCTCTGCCCCACAAGCCCTGTCACCTCTGCTGCTCCTGCCCGAGGTGTCCTTTCCTTTCCTTTCCTTTCCTTTCCTTTCCTTTCCTTTCCTTTCCTTTCCTTTCCTTTCCTTTCCTTTCCTTTCCTTTCCTTTCCTTTCCTTTCCTTTCCTTTCCTTTCCTTTCCTTTCCTTTCCTTTCCTTTCCTTTCCTTTCCTTTCCTTTCCTTTCCTTTCCTTTCCTTTCCTTTCCTTTCCTTTCCTTTCCTTTCCTTTCCTTTCCTTTCCTTTCCTTTCTTTTCTTTTCCTTTGTTACCCCCAAACCGGTTTTGCCCCAGCCCCGCACTCCTGTACCCTTGGGGAGCCCGGTGTCACCGCAGAGTCTCAGGCATGACCTGTCCCTGTCCCGGTGTCCCTGTCCCGGTGTCTTGCTCCATCCACAAGAGCCACGAGCAGCTCTGTGCCCAGAGCCTCCCTCTCTGCAGAATCTGTGCTGTGTGGGGATAAGGGAGGGGAAATAATCCCGGTCACTGCCGTGCTCAAACCGAGGGGAAGCAAAGCTGTGGCTGGTGCTGAGGCTGGGTGAACTCCGTGCCCAGTTTGCCGCTGGTGCTCCGGGCGGGAGCGTGGTGACCCTGTCCCCTCCCTCTGTCCCCGCAGTCACCCATCACCTGTGCTGCCACCTCGGCTGCCGCCTCTACCCCAATGGCACGGCCCAGAGCTTCTACGAGGTGACCCTCAACAGGACGGCGTTCCTGAGCTTCCACGTCCCCAGTGCCACCTGGGAGCGGCGCTGGCCCGGAGAGCTCCCGGTGGCCGCCTTTGCACAGGCACAGCTGATGAAATACCCCATAACCACGCAAGACCTGCAGTATTTCCTCAACACCACCTGTGTCAGCCTCCTGCAGGCTCAGAGCGCCAGGACAGGTCCGTGCTGGGCCGGGGATGGGGATGGGGACGTGGTGGCGCGGCCTGGTTGTCACCTCTGTCCCTCTCGCCTCTTGCAGGAAGAGTCAGCGGCCGATCGCGCACCCCGCTGGTGCTGGGGCTGGTGCTGGGCAGCCTTGGCCTGCTGGGCATGGCCCTGGGCATCTTCCTGTGCACGGGAGGGAGCTGCTAGTGTGGGCAGATGCCCCAC